>NC_081142.1:10606323-10738823 GCF_958295425.1 Solea solea | reverse complement strand
TGAATACAATGTAAACAATGTAAACCAGATCTGGACATTATTCCTGTGCCATTAATGCACAGTTTACTGGAAATATTGCACAGGGATATTGTCTAAAAGTATCATCTTTGCCTCTGTAGGACTCTGTGTTATTATTGCAGACATCCATATAGAAGGTAATCCCACTTTCTGCCAGAATGCATTCATAGCACGTTGTCCACTGAAATGTGTTTTATTCTTCTCTGACATTATCGGGAGCAGCTTCCCATTTTTGTCTTGCTGACCAAGGACTTGGCCTACGCAGCAGAACAGCGGGTGGCTCGTTAACATTAAAAGGCCACGCCAGCTGTGCTCTGGAGATGAAAAGAGCTGTTTGCCTTTTAAAAAAAAAAAAAAAAAGGGAAAAAGCGGCTTTGTGTTATCTGTAAATAATGAGACTTTTTGTAATGTAAGCCTCCTGGGCAAAGTGGATAAGTCAGCCCTATTCATGGGCTTGGTTCTCTACAGAGGCTGTATCAAGTTAAAACAACTAAAGCAGCGCAAACGGATAACATTTGAGTCAACTTGATAAATACTGAGATTTAGTGTGTGGTATTTATACTATGCATGATAAGAAACCCTTCAGTTAAGGATTTGTTTTTGCCAAGAACATTTCAGCAAAGGCAAAAAGAAAAATTCTAACTAATATACTGTTAGTTATAGTTTATTTTGTTTTACAATATGGGATTTGTGCAGTTTAATATGAGCTCTGGGAGTATGAAGTTCTGCTGAGTCAGTAAATTAACTCAAACATGCTATGAATTCACCATTTCAACAATGTGGCTGTGCATTTTTTACAGGATTATTTACACAAAAGCAGATTTCCACTCACTGAGTAAGTGAGTGGACCGTTTTATGGTTGCTACAAGCTTCATAGCCTGAAGCCCCTCATTTCCTTTTATACCTTCATGATTGCAATTAGTATGTATGTTATATATTAAAAAGCGGAATAAAACCGTGTTGTAAATTGAGCATTGTTAGCGTGGTAACAAATTAAAATGACCAATCCAGGAGTATACTAAGAACAGTCACCTTCATTATTGTTATAGCTGATCAGTGTATGTTGTTTCATACGTGTAAAATTAGTTTAATCTTTTTTTCTTTATGTAAATTAATCCTTTTTTTTTTTTTTTAAACACTAGTTCATGTATCTTAACTGACTTTATTATGGTAATGCTTGAATAGAAATATGCTGAAGGCCAATATACTGTACGTACACAGTAGGAAATATAAAACAGCCACGAGTATGTGTAACTTGTAGGTGGTGCCATGATTATCCATGTTGTCAATAATATATTCATGAGGTAACTAATAAATTCTCACCACTGACATACCAACAGTTTATTTTACACACATGACCTGTGGTGACATGTTTGGTGTCAGGAAGCACAATGTACTCAAACCATTTCACGTAACACTTCATCAGTGCTGCTGAAATTAGAGTCGCAGCAGCGGGTTTGTTCCAGTGATACAAGATATAAATTACTGCGCCGTGTCTTTGTCTTGTTCCACATAATTAGTCTGCCAATATCAGTGTTGACAAAACACCTTTCATGACATTGTAAAGAAATATAAGTGAATTTTTGCAAATGAAAAAATACTGTATTTAGTTTGTCACCAGTAATGCAACTACAGGGAAGGAAGGTTAAACACCAGAGGAGATTTTTACAGCGTGAACACTTAACTAGATACAAATAATGAGACGATGGTCTAGGTCACAGTGTAAATATAGCACACAGCATGGTGAGTAATAATGTGAAATAATTAATGTTATGTTAATGAACACAGTGGGTATAATGTAAGAAATAACATGAAAATAAGAGACATAATTAGGCTGCACAGTCATATCAGGATTAGTGGTCATTCATGACACATCTGTTATTATAGAACAGTGGTGGAAAATAGTTATTATAATGATTTAAAATGATCCAAAAATATTTCAAAGCAACAAGAGTGATACCAAATTCCCATGTGTGTGGGAAACAACAAATATTGCCTTTTAGCACATAAAGTAAACAGAACAGACAAATTACCCTTTTTAAATCAATTTGCTTTGGGCATAAGTGTGAAAAAAAAATGTCCATGACATTCAAACCATTTCCAAATGAGTTCACACAATGCTGATGAAGCAAATGAGCTCTACACGACTCTCTCACTGTGTCAATACAGCAGTAAAATAGTATTTGTGTCACCAGGCAACATTCCCACACTGACAGTGATTCATTAACAACAGCATTGTGCCAGTGAAGCGAGAGACGGCTGGATACAGGTCAGAGTACAACTGGGAAAAAAATAACTGCTGGTGTATACACACAATTGCACCCTCTGTCAGGTCTGATAGTATTAATTAAAGGAAACCATTTTCTGTTGAAGGACACGACATAAAAATAATCTTACATTACATTTCTGTTCATGAAAACCAAAGAGGCAGAAACAGAAACAACTACAGAAATCAACAAAAGTTATGCATGGTAGCTTTACTTAATTACTTAATAAACAAGTACAAAATTAAGTGGTAATAGTGTTGTATTATATGTTGACACACTCTCTCTCTAAACCCAGATTATTTTGACTTTTCTGCTCTGACCCATCTCCGCCACATGAAGTGTGATAGTTCACTTCCTGACAGAAACAATGGTGGAGACTCTCCCTCAGGCAATTTGTTTGAGAGTCAGTATCCTGCAATTACCTGCTATCTCTCACCATCAGAGGCCACACTATGGCCTCCATGTCAATCACAAGCCTCTAAGATGTGGAGATGAAAGTCCTTTGACACAGTAATGCTCACTCTTATAGTATTTCTTTCTGACCTCACTCTCCTTTAGTTACCACACACCCACCCACACACACACACACACACTGTATACAGGGCTGTCATGTTGAGTTTCTGGCCTGTTTTAATAAATTGGCAGAAAATGATGGGCATAAAAAAAAGCCAAGTATCAAAATATCATGCTGCTGGGAATACTTCAGACTACAATCGCGATAGCTGGGGAAATAAATCTGTAAACCTTTTTGATTATGTGATTCTTTAAATTCAAATATGGCCATTTAAATGTTTTTGATTGCATCAACGAATCACAACCAATTGTATAAATAAAGAGGTTAAGAATTTACCATGAAAAAGACATGAGGTTTTAAATTAAATAAAAGAGATACTGTGTGTCCTGATAGTTTGATGTAGCTTTGTGAGCACATGGAAGCTGTTTCACCTCTTCATTCAGCCAGTTGAGTTAAAGTGAGTAAAAATAAAAGGCACATTTCAACTTTTTTTGAATCATGAAAATGAAAAAGATCTAATTTTAGCTTTGCTGAAATGTACAAAAATATCTCTTTTAATCCCTTTCAAAAAAACAACTTCTCTTCAATGATCAGAGGCAGAGTGAGTATGTGGCACCATGAGCAGCTTCAATCTGGCTGAAAATAACAATTTTGTTATTAAATAAATAACCCTCCGTTTGAACATAAAGTTGGACTGAAATGGGATCATTGAGTTTGAGAAAGATAAGCACGGTGTCATTAGCAAAACAGTGAGATGAAGAAGATAGTCAATTTAATTGTATGTTAAGTAGGAGAGAATGTAGGAATTATGACTATGATTCTGTGTCAAAATCAGCAATATGAAAATTATAGATTATTATAGCTATTAAATACACATTTCACTGACAGCAGCAGTTTTAAGATAAAAAATGAGTGATTTCAAATATAAAAAAAACAGGTTTTAAGGTTTTCCTTAGAATCCTGTGCCCTCAAATCGAAACTATATAACAATATAAACATTATACGACTGAATCACAACTTCATTTTTGAATTGCTCTTCACCTCCGTCATCTCACAAATGACAAACACGAGCCTCACGTAGAGCTCATTGAGCACTGGGCCTAAGGCAAAGTACAGAGTGACTGTGACGTACAGTTTTATTCATTGCTCTTAAGTTATGAAATGAGGCTCATCATCCAAACAACAAGGTCTGTGATTAGAACAGTTCACTGCACAGCCAGACATTGTCAGCACGGCTGATTACTGTGGTGTACAATCATTTTTGGAAACATTTGAATGTGGAAGTTGGAAATGGTTTATTTTAGAACGACTCCCCCGACTTGTATTTTACTGTCGGTGTCAAAATGATTTTATTCACAGTGCAGCATTTGGAGAATATTCCTAAAATTGCTTTACATTTAATCTAAAAGACAGTTACTCTCTGCAGTCTTGCGTATAATCACTTCAGTTGGTTACTTTCATCTGTTCACTGGTAAATCCAATTACACCAAGACATCATAAAACGTACACCGCAGGAAAAAAGTAATGTCGTAAACAAAATCCTTTGGATCATCGTACAGAAGAAATTAAATACATGACTAATACAAACATGCATCTGTAAAGGCTGTGGTTTCCCGTCAGATAGAAAATGAGAAGCTATTCCAGGAAGTGGAGCCGATTATTCATGCAAGCCAATTGAAACACTGAGAAAGAGTTCAAATGTCAACCTAACAGAGACTTTAAAACCATAATACTGTTTTGACCATGTGAAGACTATTCATGAGCTTGAATAATTTTGTTATTGTCTGTGCATATGTGAAACCAAAAGAGTGCTTTCTAATTCTAAAATTGCATTCTGAAGTAATTAGTTTCATCAGAACTACCTCTCTAGTGTTAACTTGCATTTTAGGAGTTCTGCCAGTTCATTTGTGCCAGCAGGATATTGTCTTGTGCACGGACTTTTTTCCTGGTGGTATCGCATTCATCTGAATTTCAAGTGCAGAGTGTTTCTTCCACTAAATGTGATGTTTCATCAGATATGTGGGCTCCTTATGTTACAGTCAGGACAACCACTGAGCCTCATGGCGTGACATTTCCAACTGTATAATAGGAAATTACAGGAGCTGTTATTCTACAGTGCACTAATCATCCCCTCCCTCTTCTCACCCTCTCCTCCTCCTCCTCCTTTTTCCATCCTTCCCACCCCACTTCTCCCTCCCTCCATCATCTGCAGTCAGATACAGAGTTTTGGGATAAGATGCAAGCAGAGTGGGAGGAGCTTGCTCGGCGGAACTGGCTGACAGAGAACGAGCAGGCCCAAATTCCCTCCAGCGTCTCACCACATGAGAAGGTCACTATTGTCAACATGTTAGATGTAGAAAGTGCATGTATTTACACTGTTGTACAGGTTAACAATGTTCAGTATTCATAGCCTATGTTGTGTAAATAATGCATTCCTGTTTATATTATGTACGGCAAAGGTGGCTGATGATAAATAACGTAAACACTCATCTAAAGTATGTTTACGTTTGACATGAGAGTCTATATTATAGAATATTTTTACAGCAGGGAACAACAAAATGCAATCAGATCTCCTCCATTAGAGGAACCTATCCAGTTATCATGTCCGAAAAATGCGTTTACCTCTGACTTTCTATGCTAAAGAAGAGATTGACATTATCTCTAAAATGAAATGTCCAGAAAAAGTAACGATGTTCCCTTTGGTATCTTATAGTTTCAAAGGCAATTATAGAGCAGTCAGCCAGAAAAACATGCACTGCTGTCTTTTATGACTTTAAAAAGTGTCCTTGGACAACTAAGTCACAATACTCTGTGTTAACTGTGAAAAAGAATGGTCATAAGTAGTTCTTACAGTGCACATGTTGGCTGTAAATGGGATGAAGAACATACAACGTACAGCTGACTGACTTTACTCTCTTCTGAACTTCCTTAGTCATTTCACGACAGAACTAGTTCTCACAGAAAAAGCAGACGGCATCACACACGCCATGTTAATCACAAGCTTTTAACATTTAAATAGAACAGATAAACCCCTGGAGCTCAGCTCAAGTTTGATGTGAAGCAGAAAAGATCAATTCCAGCTTCTGTGGCTTTGTTTAAATGTACAACTGCACAGGAAACTGACTTTGCCACTGTCCCTGTTTTTGTTTTTGTGTCTGACAGGGTTACTACTTCCACACAGATAATCCTTATAAGGACTTCCCCAACGCATTTGAAGAGGGACAAAAGAAATCTCGAGAGGGAGACCTGCCAAATGCTGTCCTACTTCTGGAAGCAGCTGTCTTGCAAGACCCTCATGATTCAGAGGTGAATTCATTTTTGTCCAATTTAACCCCAGAGACGCCTGTATTTCCAACTGTGGGCTGAATTTTCCAAAGGGAAGGAGCTTTACACCTACAAACCTGTAGTCCTGCGTCGGTCAACCAAGTCAAGTCAATTTGATTTATGTAACCCAACATCACAAACACAGTTCACCTTGAAGGGCTTTATAGTCTGTACAGCACATGACCCTCTATCCTTAGACCCTCACATTGAGTGATGGAAATACTCCACAAAAGCCCTTGCACAGGGAAAAAAAAACTTGCTACAGCAATTGGTTTTTAGCTCGATCTCAAGGCTAATCCAACGTCACTTAACTCCACCTCCTGTTGAGATAAGCTACAGAGTAAGAAAGTCTCCCTGACCAGGCTGTGTGAAACAGACTGACATCTTTATAGGCTGAAAGATCACGTCTTTATACAAAGTTATTTTAGAATTTGGAATATACAAATGCCAGTTATTCTGGAGAGAGGATTATCCCAAGTAGTATGGAACTAATACGATTCTAAATTTCCTCCAAGGGTGCTTGTGGCTTATTGCCCTACTGTGACGACCTTATTCAAAAATGATTTCACCCCTCATTTCAAAGAGTGGAACGAAAAACATCTTGAGTTTAGCTTCAGAGCAGGTTAAGTTTGTCATTACAGAGAAGAAATATCATTTTACGACCATTTTTGATGATCTGTTAAAGGTCCAGTGTGTAAGAATTAGTCACGTCCCCCCCCCCCAGAAAAAAGGAATGAATAAAATCATTTAAGGGATAAAATGACCAAAACAATACATCAAATTTCAAAACAGTGATTCACTGATTTCTTTCTATAAACATTTTGTCAGCAAGTCATGAATGGAAACTTTGTATTGATGATTTAATGAAGTATTATAAATGTATCCAAGGACAATCTCCCAAACTAATCAACATCTGATCATTGCCGCATGCACACTGCTCCGACATCCCAAACGTTTTGCATCCTGTGGAGTTCTGTTTGAATTCACTGCTGTTGTCTGAAATACTCTGTGCTGTATCTGTGCTGATCCTGACAGAAAATGCTGATCCACTGTAACGGTGTATCAGCCTCTTGAGAATACAGCTCCCCACCCTGCTGTTTACTGTTGCCTGTATTTTGTTTTCCTGCAGGCATGGCAAGTGTTGGGGACCACCCAGGCTGAAAACGAGAACGAGCAGTCAGCGATTGTCTCCCTCCAAAGGTGGGGAGAAACAACTGCATCCCATTTAGAATATTTACACAAATGGAATTTGAAACGTTATACATTAAAAGATTAAAACCCAGCTTCCAAAGCCGACTTCAGAGGCTGTATTGAAGATGAGATTTGTCCCAAGTTCCTAAACCAGAAACTGGAAGGGAAACGTGCAGTTTCAGTCCCCACGAGCACAATGATCCCACAGTACAGCTGTGACAAGAAACTAAATTTCTAAAATTCAAGAGCAATACTTTTCTAAAACAGATTACCAATCCCTATAATATCCCTGCATTAAGTCAGCAGATGTATGGATATCCTAGTAGTTTGCATGGTTTATTTTACTTAATTATTGAGTGTTTGTATGAAGTGAGATAAGACATTAGTCCTGTTATTAAAGCATCAAGTTACAAATCTGTTGTATTTTGTTGTTTGCCACAAGGCCTTTATTGAAAAAAAAAAAAATGACAGATTTAAGTTAGCTGGTATCTGGCTTTATCTTGATGAAAGCTAAATCCTGTTTTGGCCTGACTTCTTGTGTTATACAACACAGTGCTCCTCTTCTTCCTCTTTTTTTTCCCTGTTCCAAAGGCCAGTGTAGGTCTTAATGGCAGCCGTCCACATGACATTACTGCGGATGCAACTCTGTCGCCAACATCATTTTTTTTTTCCCATAGGCAAACCTAATGCAAATGATCAAACTCTGGCTGTGGCATGCAAAAATAACACAGCAGGAGCCGAGCAGCTCATTCATCCTGAACCAGAAATCATTAGCCTCTGCCTGATGTCCCTTTGCTCCCAATGTCCCAATGTTCCAATTAATGCCTGTCAAATCTAGCTTTCCCTTTGAACTGCACACTTTCACCGTCTCTCCTCATGTCTAATGCCTGGACTCTGTCTCCATCCAGGTGTTTGGAGCTCCACCCAAACAACCTACTGGCCCTCATGGCTCTGGCAGTGAGCCTGACCAACACTGGTATGCGCCATGATGCCTGTGAGGCCCTGCTGCGCTGGTTGAGACACAATCCTAAATACAAGCACCTGCTGAAGGGCAAGACCCACCTGATGGGATCCCCAAACTCCCAGCGCAGGATGTCACATGTTCCCAACATGAACAGACATGAAAGGTAGAGTATAGTATGTAGAGTATATTAGACTGAAGAGGAGAACAATTACCCAGTTTACTCTGATATAGGACAGAGAAAGGCAACCAAACATTTCCTTTAAGGAGGTAAAATCACAATGATTGGTATAATTTCTTTTGGAAACCATTAACCGATTACCTAAAACAGTTTGTGCCAGGGTGCCTCATCAAGTGAATATTCAAATGATAAGATGAAAGAAAGATTTCTGCCCTGCTATAACCAGCCGGCATAATTGCAAATGCTGTGGGATTGATTTTTTTAATGATTTCTCCAACAATTTAATATTAAGTACATTAGCACTATGTTTTGACAGATTTAATATCTCATGGAGGATTTAATCTTCACAGCCAATTTCTTCATCTGTATGAAAACTATGATACATAATACTGGTAGCTGACATATATATACTGTGTATGTATCATATTAAGATAATACAGCATTGTTTCCAACACGTATGCATTTTATTTTTCACATAGCGGTGAAGGCAAATAATAAACAAACTTGAAATACCTTGTGGCTTTGGGACCAGGATTGACCAGCAATGAACCAACAAAGACACTGGGGAGCACAGAGGCAATCAAACACAGCTGAACCTAACAAGACACAGGTGAAACACATTAGGGGCGGGGCAGACAATCAAAAGGGAAGCCAGGACAGGAAGTAAAAGTTACACTCAAGGGAAAACTACAAAATAAAACAGGAACGTGGAACAGAAAACCAGACACAATAAACTAAAAACCCAAGGTAAAGAACAACAGAGAGTCCAAACGGATTAGTCCAACAGAAATCACTCAGAGAACCCAGGGGTCAACGAACAAGGGCGCTTAATAATTGTGTATTGTTAGGTGTTGAGTGAAAACTCCTAATTCTGACATGACATGATGGACAAACTATATATATATATAAAAAACTATAGTTATTAAGACTTCTGCATGTTGTTTTAAGGTTCAATGTCAGCTTCAGTGTGAAGGAATGAAGGAAGAAAAAATGTTTGCTTGGGTTGATTAACTCTAAATTAGGGATTATATAAATTGGACCAAAAACACACACGCTGCTGTCTCAGTTCTACTAGTCCTTCTCTTCAGTTTCTTCTTCCCTTTAACACTATTTGTCAGGCTCCTTCCTTCCCTCTCTCTTTTTTAACATGCAGTACTGCACTCACTCAGCAGCCTTAAGTTAAATTCACACGTATCCTTATCTGTGTGTGTGTGTGTGTGTGTGTGTGTGTTTGTGAGCACAGCTCCCTGCTACCAGAGGTCAAGGAGCTCTTCCTGGAAGCAGGTCAGCACAACTCGGAGAGTGTCGATCCAGATTTGCAGACGGGCCTCGGGGTGCTCTACAACCTCAGTGGAGAGTTCAACAAAGCTGTAGATGCCTTCAATACAGCGCTGTCAGTGCGGCCCGAGGTGGGAACACACACACACACACACACACACACACACACACACACACAAAGATAGAGGAGATGCTCTGCAAACAACTCTGCAAGGCAATACAATAAGTTAAAAATCTGCAACACACATCATGTGACAAATGAAATGTCTATTTCATGTGTTTTGAAGCAAAGGTCATTACAAATTGACATATTGAAAATTTACCAAGAATTATTTTAATTACCAATTAGTGTGGTGATTTGGTACTGAAAATATCCAGTACTGTTTTCAACATTATTTCTTAAAAATGTTATTTAGTGAATACAAGCTAAGACTTATTTGATGTAACTATAAAGGCAGTATACCCTTTCTTTCTTTCTTTTTCTTCCTGTGATTGCCATAAGCTGTCACAATGTAAACAAGTAGATTCTCAATATATTTTTACAATTATTTTTTAGTTCTGCCTCCTCCATGCATGTACCGAGTTTGGAACTGACTGTACGTCATGATAAAAAGTTTGATCCATCCATTATTACAGACAAAGAAGAAGTCTGTCACTAACAAGTGACAGACATCACAATCCTAGAACAAAAGATATAGAATATCGCTTTATGAGTTATTTACTTACTTGTATTTAATACAGCTATAAAATGCTTCTAAAGGTTTTCAAAACAAAAGGAAAAAATAGAAAACATTCACCTTTATTTTGTGGTTTATTGTCCACTAGGTACTTTGTGTGTTTATTTATATAATATATTAATCTTGACTTGTATATTAATGTGCAACTTTTAATTAAATATTATGTCATGGCCCAATACCTTAGAATTATGCACATAGTTTAAAAATGTTTTGGTTTTTTTCCACATACATGTTCCCATGCAAACACACTTGGCAAGACATGAAGCCCTCGAGCATGTGTACATCCTTAGAGATCTGAAGCTACAAATACTGAGGGAGAGCTCGTGCCAAGAGATGCAGTGGGCCACATCAAACTGTGACACTAATATGTGAAGCTAGGCGCTGCCAAATCTGGCCTCATCAACTCTAGTTTGGCACACTAAAGTACACACTTAATCAGGATCCAGAACAAGACTGAAACATAGTGCACGCAGAGTTTTATGCAGAAAACTATAAACAGGCCGATATTTCACACAATTAAATGCACACGACAAACAAAACAACCATGCACACAAATACAACCGAAACCTTCCTTACATCGCATATCAGCCTCTGTCTCAGACAGGGACACCAGTGTTACTCACGGTTAAAGGCAGCGCACCACATTTGACTTGACTTGACTAATATCTGCTTCCCTGCTGGAAAACCATGACCTCTGTATGTGATTGTCCACCTGCATATAGGAAATGCAAGGACACCGTCCGTGATGTAACTCAGCTTCCCTTAATGTGACCTTGTTAGGCTGCTTTATAGCAGCAAGTTGGGCAATGCTTCAACACACTTTATTGTTGTTTGTCAAAAAAAAAAAAAAAAAAAAACAATAAAGTGAGCTGTAGCTTGCTGCTGTAACTTTGCTTTGTCATGCTGTCACAGTGTTATGTAGCAGAACAGGTTATTCAGCTCTATTTCACTGGCACTTTTAGATTATTCTGTCAGCCCTAAACACACAGAACACAGATAAGACTTAAAGAAAAATGAATAGATGCTGGTGAGCATTCATTTCAGGCGTTCATTTCAACAGGTTAAAGTTATAGTCAGTGAGATCGCTGGAAAATGAATTGATTGTTGAGATCTTTGCCATGAGCTCTCAGCAAATAAACGCAGACAAACATTCTCCTCCACAGACGACCCAAGACCAGGGGTCTGCAACCTTTAGTATGAAATGAGCCATTTTGTCCCCTCTCCACCCAAATAAAATTAATCTGGAGCTGCAAAACCCATTATCTCTTTCACTTTCATCTTCTAATAACCTCAATATTTTCAACCCACCATCCAGGACTACTTATTGTGGAACCGCCTGGGCGCCACACTGGCAAATGGAGATCGGAGCGAAGAGGCAGTGGAGGCTTACACACGAGCCCTCGAGCTGCAGCCAGGATTCATTAGGTCTCGCTACAACCTGGGTATCAGTTGTATTAACCTGGGGGCTCACAGGTGAGTGACCTGGGACAAGTAGACTACACCAAAGTGGGACAAAGTCTCCACTTGTTTTTGATGGTGAGGACAAATACTGCAGTCAAATCTGCCAACGTTTGCTTCTACGTGGTAAAAAATATGCACGCCGCATTGCTTCATGGGCGTGTCAGCCATGTTGGGGGCTTTAGGAGTTGTTTACGTTGCTGCAGCTTAAGACGTGCACTTTCGGTCATTAGGTACTTAACATACTGTTAACTACATTTTCTCAGTCCTTTGTAAGTGTGATGGAATATTGTTCACATTGTTTAGCGGCTTGAAGTCAGTGAACTGTACATGAGAGGCTAAAGATCTGTAGATTTTAAACGTTCATCTCCGACACCACTAGCCCCCAACATGAACGACACATCCCAGAATGTATATGTATATGTATATATATATATACATATACATATACATATACATATACATATACATATACATATACATACACACACGGTATATAATATCTATATACAGTATGTCTGAGTTCAGGACATCAGTGACTATCCACATTGTGAAAATCAATCTGTTTTACTGTATCAATTTTTAGAAATTTCAAATTAAATGTCCCCCATTATGTGACAAAAATCTGAAAATTAGAAGAGCTCTAAAAAGTTCTGGCAATGTACAGATGTGGGACTTCTTTAAAAACACTTGGTAAAACACTACAAACACTGAATATGATAAAGATGTATATACACACATGTCTACAAAACGCAACTAAGATCAGAATACTATTCATTTCTTTATGACCTTTCTCAGGTTAAAGTAACCACAAAATGCTGTTGACAGGGCTTTGTCTCAATCACACTATTGTCTTAATTGGATGGTGCTCGAAGCTTGGTGTAATTTACAAGACTTGTGACAAATCAGGCCTCCTCTAAACCATTGCTTTTATCATTTCTTCTACAGAGAGGCTGCCAGTAACTTCCTGACTGCCTTGAGCCTTCAAAGGAAAAGCCAAAGTCGCCAGCAATCGCACCAGGTGATGTCTGGAAACATCTGGTCTGCTCTGAGGATAGCTTTGTCAATGATGGACCAGCCTGAACTGTTCCAGGCCGCAAACATTGGTGACTTGGATCTTCTAATGCGAGCCTTTAACCTTGATATTTGAGGAACAGGAGGAAGTAATGATAGCATTGCCCCATTCGCTTATTCTCCAGATTTTATCCAACAGCCAAAAGCCCAAAGTGCACACGTCTGAAAAGTTCAGATCTGATGTTTTTATGCACGTCCAGTAACAGTTGCAGTTGTCAGAGTTATTATATTTTTCTTGGCCAGGTACCTTGGACCAGATTTGAGGACAACTTCTTCCAAGTGCTAGAAGTGACTACTTTGTGATGGATTTGCACTGCAATTTGTGATTTCCCTGAAGAGCACAAGGACAGGCAAAGATTGTACAAGCAATGCCTTAGAGAACACATCAATTAAAAACTGACTCATCCAGTGGAACAGAGCTGAGCCATGAGTGAGAGACAGACGGACAGTTTGAGAAACCCACTGAAGAAACCATTTGCAGGGTAAAGATGAGATTTGAAAGTGAAAGAAAAAAAAAAAAAAGTACAGTGATTGAAAACTGTCTCATTCTGCTGAACAATAGATTCAGTGTGTAAATGACAAAAACTGCACCATATGACCTGAACCTCCACATTTTTGTCCCTGGCTTCTTTTCCTCCTCTTTCAGGGGAGAAAAATTATACTGCATGAATAAGAATTTTCATAAATGGATTTAAAACTGACGTAATTTTAGAAGATTTCCCTTTGCACTTCAGACAAACAGACAACTTCCTAACCCTAGTGGAATGTGCAAGCCAGGTTGTAAAGCCTTACTCAAATGCATGCGAACAACAATATTTATTTATACTACTTTTTATGGTAACAATATGCTAAGCCACTTTCAGACTGGTGTGAATTTCTTTAAATAACTGCCATCTTCTGAACTTGAAAGCTTTATGAGCCATTCATTTTTGTTTTGTTGATTACTTGGCTCCGAGCTTATCGTCGCTCCCTTTATTCTGACAGGTTAAAGAAGTTTACAGGCAGCCACGATCTGTAAAACCTTAATTAGTGTGGAAACTTTCAAACATCCTCGTGTGGGGGGGGGGAAAATGGTCCAAAATATCCTTTTCATCCTAAACATCTCTAGAAGCTCCTGTGTTTAATATCAGAAGAAAACGTTTTTCGGGTGTGCTATAGAAACCTGTTTTTATCTGAGATCCTATGCAAAAGGTCATGTTTTGTGTTGCTGTCCATAATTGCCAGTTTTTCCCTCAGTGGACCAAAAGGTGGAAAACAGTGGAGACCAGTACAAGAGCCATTCGCCAAAGCCCTTGATGGTCATGGTCTATATAAGAGGGAACCGCAGGGCAGACAAAAACAAGTGCTCTTCTTTCCAGAGAGACACATTTATAGAAACAATATCCTCCCGAATTGTAGCCTTTGTGTTTTATAACCCTACAACGTAGCAATATGTCTGTGACCTCAATCGCACACAATGAAATCAATGTGCTATACATCAAGCCTTGTTATCACGTCCATGTGTTATTGTAGTGGCCCACAGCATGCGCTCTCTTGGAAACCCACTTCCAGAGTGCTCAACAGAGTAGCTGCTCTTCATCCAATCATATTTAAGTTACATTTAAACTTAAATTTACATTAAGACATTTCCAGCTAAAATAACTGCTTTAGTGAGAGACTGGTGCCAAAGATTGTTGGCACCATTAAGACAGGAATGTCCAAAGTCCCGCCTGCGGGCCAAGCACGGCCCTCGGTCAGATTTTGTACAGCCCACAGCTTCGGTTTTATAATGCGTTATTTATGGCCTGGTAGAGACTGGGACACAAAATTGGCCTCAATCTTGAGTCACTGCCATAAGCTCTGCTGGTAAGGAGTTGTGATTTGAAACCGGAGTCTCAGGTTGGAAACCCACTTGTGACAGACAGATACATGCATTCATCATCTTTTATGTTATGTTATTTGACTCCAGATGTGAAAGAAAGGCAGATTTTTAAAAATACTTTTCACTTTTGCGAGGCTTAGATTTGGTTACATTGTCATTTGAAAATTATAATGAATTGTAAAATTAAATTATTATAAAACAGTGCATTTGTATGCAGCTTTTACTGTTGCATACAACAACTCATTTAAAAGGTTAATTTAAAAACAAGCGTGGGGTCTGCAGGCAGTCTTACTCTGAGTGATTCAAGTCCACTGGAACCTCCTGCGCAGGAACAATCAGCTCCCTGGATCCAACTAAAAACTTGCACACACATCATGCAATCAAGCATGCACACCTGCAACCCATCACACACACATTCAGAGAGGGAGAGAGACGAGGCAGAGAAAGCACAACCCTGAGGTCATAACAGGGGCTTGACAGTGGCAAAGGTCAGCGCAGAGGTGGGAACTTAGCTTATACACTTAATGAATTGTTAATGAATTAAAATGTGTGATATCAAAAAGTTTTAACTCAAACAGTCAAAAAGTCATCAGCAGAGATGTCCCTTCCCTGCATGTTTTTGACGTTTATTTGCTCCAACACACCTGATTCAAACGGTCAGCTCATCAGCAAGCACTGCAAAAGCCTGATAACGATCCATTCCTTTGAATCAGGTGTGTTGGAGCAGGGAAGTGGGACCAGGATTGAGACTCCCTGCTCTAGAGGACAATAATGGGTTGTCCACCAGTTTGGTCTGCTATGAACTTTGGTTCAGACATTTATGTCCCACACATTAATGTGATGTCCACTCACATTAGTGGGTCCCTTTTTGTCTCAGACTACAATCTGAATGTCAGTCCTTCCCATGTTTTGTGTTGAGTGTAAATGCTGGCTCATCGATGGTAAATGGTAGCACATGGTTGAAGTATGCGTTACCACTGACATTCACTGTTTCTTCTGTGACGAATCCCAAAGGAGGATCTGTAGCACTGTCCTGCAGGAAATTCATTTGTATTTCAGTCTTAGTTCACCCAAAGCCTCATAGAGTCTGAGAGAACGTTTTTGTTGTTGTTATAAATACAAACATATTCTGCCCCTGAGAAAACATGATGTCTCGTAAAAGGTGATTGCTTAATCAACTCAAGGTTATGGTGGGCCTTTTATTTTCTTTGCATTTCAAGGAATATTATGTTCCCAGTGAAAACCATATATTTTTTTTTTTTTATAAAGAAACTGTAAATGGCTGGTTAAAAAAGTTAAAACCTGAACGTAAACTCTGCACATCACGCTGCTGTGCATTGACGTAGGATGCATGGTGACACGTTTCTTCTTGTAGAACCTTCTACTGTACCTTCTCAGGTGAACTGCCCTATAGCTTATCGCATGCTTCTGAGGCACTGAGGTTGACTGCATGCTGGATCCTTTACATTCTTTTCATTTTTATGCATGAAATACATGGAAATGGTTTCTTTTCAACACGAGGTTCGCGTACAATATTTTTTTTTTTTTTTACAATACTACCTTGACAGGAACTGATGTGTATATTAAGCATATATCTTTTTCTTGCATATAAAGTGTGCAAGACTTGAGCACTGATGTTTTAACACACTTAAACTAAAGGTATATTGCTACAACTGGCTAATCATAGTTATATTTAGTAGAGATCAGTAACTGCTGCAGTAGCCCCAACCTTTAAAGCGGTTGTAAATGTTGTAAACCATGTTTTGAGCGTCAAAGCATCATTCTTAACATCATATGAATACATAAATTATTATGCATTTTTTTTTAAACTTTAATGTCATAAAACATCATAGGTTTATAACGATAAAAAGAATTATTTCATTTGACTGCTTTAGAGCATTTTAATATAGGTTAATACAGGTGTGATTAGTTAGTTGAAACAACTAGTCTTTGACCAGTTTGTGTTGATTGACAAAGACATTAAAATAAAAAAAATATATATATAATCATGTTAGTTATGGGAATTAAATAGAAATATTATTATGAAAAGAAGCAGAATGAAATAACGTGTCAAAATAACGACGTTTTCAAATATATTGATTTGTGAAGTATCTTATTTCTAGCTTTCTGCAGGTTGCAACACATTCAATTCAGGAATTCTTCTGAGGTAGAATGAATACTGGAGATACTCTGTGTGTATGTACTTAAATCATAAATCTTTGTCATCGGCACACTCTCCAAAGCCTTTATAAAATGGCTTCACTGGTTGGGGTTTGTGAAAGTTATCACTACATGTGTACATTCCTGTCTTCACTCCTTTAATTCAACATGTGTACAGAGGTAATTTGTTTTGGTATTTATCAATGCATCACATGTATGAATAAAAATGCTATTTTGATGAATGAACTTAGAAAATATATACTTTATATACAGTAGTTGGTTTATTGAAACACTATAATGCATATTACTCTTCCTGTATAATCACAAGGAAAGCATTAGCACCTTTAAAGCGTCCAATATGAAAGTAATCTTTTAAAATAAACGGTTGTTATATAATCTACGCTCTTGTGTCTCATTTTTTTCAAGTCAACACTTTCACTGAAGTTCCATTGTTAAAGAAGCCAAGTCTTCACAAAAGTGTAGTTTATTCAATTATCCAAAAAATCGTAAGTAAACAGTGCCACTGTACTGTCATAATGATTCTATTCACATACACCTAAGCCATGTATGGATAAATGCAGACATTACAAAAGTCAACTTAAAATAAACCCTTCAGGGAAACTATGTAATAAGAACTACAGAACTGGCACAAACTTGTATGCAAAAAGGCAACCCAGTAAAAACAGGTGAATCTTTTTTCTTTCTTTTTTTTTTGACATTTAGTTAAATGAGAAAAGAGAACAAAACTCACAAAAGTACAATGGCACAATCCAAATGACTAAATGTCAACGTCTAGTGCACATGCTGACAGTGACAAAGCCTTTTTGTGGCAAATTAAACTGATACGTTTTAACAACGTAAAGAGGAAGAATGGAAGAGACTGAGCTCGAGGGAAAGCTGAAATAAAAAGACAAAAAAAAAAGACAATAACATAATCAGGAGACTGAGGGGGAACAAAGGTGCGGAGAAATGAAATGAATTGCACAGGATATCTGAAGACGCAGGACTAAACATCATTAAGCAAGGCGACAACTTCATCACCCAGGGTTTTGACAGGACACATTCAGTTTCTGAGGGGAAATAATTATCCTTTTTTAATCGCAGAAACACAAGACTTGCATAGAAACATTATAGAATTTCCTGCCGCACAGACAAGCACACTGTAGCAGTTTGTCAAGTAATATCTGATGAAGAGAGGTCAGGATTTATTAAAATCGGTGTCTAGACAGTGTTGTTAAAGAAGAGCGCTTCAGAAATATGATTTTATTCTGTAAAGTAAGATGTTAATCTGAGTACTTATAAAGTATTTTTATTTTTTTATCCTACAAGAAAAGACAGTCTTCTGTTTCATTTGAAAAACATTGAAAGACTTTCAGTTGCTCCTTCCAGTTTTTCTTCTTTCAACTCTCTTGAGAAATGTCTTTTTATGGCCAAATGATTTTCCTTTTCTGTAACATCAAAAGTGAAGGCTCCAAAGTCACCTTAAATGTTAAATTTCATCAGCGCAATATAACACTGTGAAAGTCACTTTTCAGCAGAACTCCCCTTTAAAACACAATATGTGCACCGAAGTTTGATCACAGGTCATCAAATTGGAATAAAAGGTCCAGTGTGTAATATTTAGGAGGCTTTGCATACGTGTATGTTTTCACGTGTACTTTGTTTTCAAAGCCTTGGAAGAAACTTTTTATGTACACTGTTGGAAAAGTTCTTTACGGAGGCCACCATCTTGTGTCACCACGTTTCTACAGTAGCCTGAACTTGCGTGTTCTGAAGCAGACAAAGAATAGCTCCGCCCACATACACCAGAAACATAAAGAGATGAACAAAGTGGAAATGGCTGCATCCTTTCTGGTATGCAAAGGCCACCATTGCTCCCTGATGTGTTTGGGGAAAGGAGTGCGCGAGCAGAGGAATCCTTCACTTCTCGCACTCTACAGTCAACACACTGGACCTTTAAGTGTCCACGTCACTGACAAAACACCGGCTCTTTGTGATATTAGTCTACTTTTTTGATATGTAACATTCAAACCAGATTCAAGTCTAGTTCCAGGCACATAATAGTAGACAGGAGGATCTGACAACAGACAGTGAGCTGCTGTTTATAGACAGCACTGAGAGTACAGCATCATTAGATAATCCAGCATGAGGTCGTGGTGACTGAACAGCCTAGTCTCACTGGTTTCCAGGTATTAATGAAAAAAAGGAGGTTTTGGTAACAGTGAGCACCAAGATATATTCAACACTGAACCATGTCTGTTAGCAGAGGGATGCATGTGCAGAGGAGACACTGGTAATTGTGCAGCTTTTATCATAATGGTAAACATCAACATTAACTGACCTGTAAAAAGTACCATTAGGTCAAAGGAAACATTCATTTTAACTTTTGGGTCACAGTCTGAATCCGTCAACATGATTAAAGAAACAAAAGTGGACCAGCTGCAGCTGAGAGTTTCGTTTTGCCCACTATGCAAATACTTTGCAATTTGAGCAAAACCTGTTAAAAAAAATGGGTTGAATGCAGGGTTAGGGGCTACGATATGACTTACTTGAACACTGAGAACAATGGTGACAGCAATCAGAAATTAAGAGCAGCTTTAGGCGTCAATCTCTTTAAGGAATGACAGTTTCAGCAGACTATAGTAGAAATTTGATGTGACATTCAATTGCTTGTATGTGGTGAAAAAAAAGTCCAATTCTACAGCATCTGGTGCAGAATATTAACTTATGTGTGTCAAAAAAGTGCTCGGGAAGGAGATAATACTTCTATCCTGATAACTCAGCCAGTGTACCACGGTGCATTAAGTTCCTCATTAAAACTGACAAATGTGTGCACCATCTCCAAGTAAAACCGGAGAAAGTCTGGGCCATTATTGAGCCAGCGATAGTGTCACATTCAACACCATCTCATGGCCTTCTTAGTTTTCATTCCCTTCGTTATGAAATATGCGCAAAGTATGACGCTAATGTCTCTCCGTAACCCAAGCAGAATATTTTCAAAGTAATTTGAAAAGCCACCAACAAACAACACAGTCATTATTTGTTTCGCTATCACAGATCCAGAGCATTTTAGGGCTGGCAGTGAAGCACTGCCACTAGAAAATATAGTTATAAAATGTGCCACTTTGAAAATAGTGGCACAGTAGCTGAAGGCATAGAGCAGAAACAATAGGATCTTATATGTGACATTTTTGTGTGTCCAGAGAAGTCCAGAAGTTGAAATTGCACACATCCCTTCGTACCTACGCCGTCGAGAAAATGTCCTTTTAAACATAAACACTGAAATATACATTTAAAGCATGACGTAACACAGATGCACAAAAAGCACATTGCTTTCCCTTTCTGACCAGTGTTCTTGGTTGCTCCTGAATGACATCACAGTACAGCGAGCAGCTGGTCTGAGAGGATTTCCATCATTTCCACTACAGATGTTAATAGAGTTGTCTGCCAGTCTTCTGATCGCTGTTCTTCAAAGGTTGCAGGGTGGATGTGCTAACTATTAGTTTAACTGCTCGACAGTCGATGGTAAAAGTAGATGTAGCCCAAGTCTTTTGGAGGCCTTTCTGACAAACACACTTTCTGGTCATTGTAGATCACCCACCTGCAAGAGGAGGAACATTAGAAGAAGGTACATGTATAAGTATGGAGGTAAGGAGTATATCATTTTGTTACAATCAGTCTAAATAAGCAGACTGATTCTAAATAATATTCTGACTAACGGAGGCAACATATTTTCGGTTTTAATTTAATTTTGCTTGAGGTCTCATGGCGGTCCAGTTGCTGGCACTGGTGCCTTACAGCAAGATGGTCACCAGTGCCCATAACCCTCATGTGGAGAGTAAAGTGGTACAAAATGTATGGTTGGACATCTCATGTAGTTGATGTGAATGGAGACAAATGCATTATGAACAGCAACATCCTGCATTTTGATTGAAAATATGCAAAATTGCCTCTGTACAACAGTAACTATATACTGTACATGTACATTATATTGCACATTATTTAGCAAAACTGTGTGCAACCCACCTTCCCTCCTTTTTGATGTGACAAACATAATGTCCAGACATTGTGGATGCTCCCATGTGGCTAATGAAGGCAAAAAGCTCATAGCCTGAAAAGAGGAGAAAAAAACAAAAGAAATAGAATGCGATGATTTACCACAGCCATGTTTTCAATATTAAAATGGGACAGCAAGAAAAATCAATCAGTGATTTTAACTGCAGACTGACTATGAGCCCAAACTTTACAAATCCTCCACAAAGGTGCATGAAACAAAATAGAAAGGCTCTGTCAGTTAGACACATCACAAATAATATTGTAATGGTTCAGATTTATCATACAACTAATCTTAAATATCAAAAAAAAAAAAAACATACACTGCTTATTTTGAATCTATTTTATAGTAAATATGGTATGTGAAGAGTGAAGAGAAAAATTCTAAATGATGAGGTGGACAGAAGACAGAGTGTAATTAAATGCAACTAAAAATGGGATTAAAAGCCACACTCTGCATTCAAAATACATGTAAATGACTTCCAGTACAGAGGCGTGCTAAGGAAATATGTGTTAACCTGCTCTGCTACACGATGAACTAAATCCTTCACAAAACTCATACCTACCTACGCTGACAAAATACCCCGTATTTTATATTTGACGATATATGGAAAGGCTAATGCCTGTGTCACAAAGAAAAGCAAGTACTCAGGCATGCAGTAAAATGCATGTAAAGCAAAGGCAGAAATTCTCCTCTTCACACATTCTACATGTTTAAAAGTGAGCGGCGAACATTTGAGAGAATTACAACTGTGAAAATTATAGAGTAAAGACTGATTTCTTTTAAACTCTATAAATATGGCCAGATGTGCTGTTAGCAGTGTTAGCAAAATTGAAAAACTGCACCTGCTCCTTCATTATTGCCTTTGGTAGTAGCTAAGAAGAACAGAAAGACTCCTGCTGTGGGGCTGCAGGAGGAGAGGACTGTAGCTAAATCAGTGCTGTAACCACTGCAACCAATGTGGTGAAAATGTCACTTCTCTGCATCTTTGGTGGTATGGGATACCAGAGCATTGACACTTTTTTACAAAGCAGGTCCCCATAACATAAATGATTCCATTTAAAGGTGTAGACATGATGTATGGTTAGGGTGAGGTTAAATGTTAAGGCTATGGATGGATGGATTATTGCAATTCTTTAGAACCTAAAACTAAAAAACACAAAGTATATCACATATCCATTCCATTAGCTCAGGCCGCCCGTCAAAGCCTTGTATTAGTGTCAAATAAATAGTATTTTGTACCAAACTGGTGGTGAATTTGTTCACCAAAATCCCTTACACTTTTTTAATAAAAGATAGGGGCAATGAACAAATTACGAAAAAAAAATGTTTCTAAGCATCTGATTAGTGTTCGAAAACAGATTTTAAAAATCATCACACATTAGTATGTCATTATGCAAACCGTTTGTGAGTTAAAACTTTAGGTCTGGTCTGAATCATGTCTTGTGTTTTAATTTGGTCAGGCAGAGCAGGACAATAATTATGGTTAAGGGTAAACTCACTTATGGAAGTTCATGACATGCAGGTTAAAAAAAGGTTTTTTATGTCCACCATTTTAATTTGATGATAAGCCAAATCTGTGGTTGTAATTAAATAATATACCACATGTTCCTGCTGGGTCTCTGTCCAGATAACCATGCTCACTCTGAGCTGTAAAATGTGACCACAGTTTATACCCAAACTCTGTTGTTAAGGTTAATTAAAGTCAACCTCTGAATACGTCACGTTTCTGTCAGTGAGGCTCAGTTAGAAATCAAGTCAAGAAAGACAGGAATACAACGATCAGTGAAATCAATCATGAATCAGTCACTCACGTCCTGGTCCATCTTTGACTCGAGGCCCCAATGTTTCTCTGTCTGGAGAAAGTGTAGAGTCGCTGTGTGAGTTGGCATTGAAGAAAGCATTGTCATTGGGTTCTGTGTCAGCCATGTCTGAAAGGACATCACTCTCCTCTTCCTCCGGGTGGGTGAAGATCCAGTCAAGTGCTCGTTCAAGGTTATTGTTCTGTAGAGTATTGAAAATACCCTTTACGATATAGTTTCACAGACATTTACACAGAAAAACCTAAATATAGCACAGTGCTAACGTTTTTATATTTAAAAGGTGTGTAAAATGTAGAGTTCAATGGCCACTATGTTTCTACCACAAGCTGAACGGACATGCATTTTGTGCCAGAAAGAGGATTCTTACTAGGCAAATGAGGAAAAACACATGAACACATAAACACATAAGCCTGATGCATAAACCAACTATAAAGAAAGAGGAGAAAACGGCAGAGAGAATGGAAGAGTGAAGAGAGTTGTGCAAGAGTGTTTACATCCTTATTGGTTTGCGAGGGCCACCATAATTCCCGGGCACACTTGGGGATGGGGGAGGTAAATTGAGGAGTCCTCCCTTTGTGAGTCTCACCACTAATTCTAAAACTCTTGCCATTTTGGACACAGTCTGCAGAAGGACATTGTTGTTACTATGTAAAGCAATACATATCTGACAGTAACATAATGGCTGCATCTGCACAAACGCTTGAAATAAAAAATACTTGGCATGCCAGGAAACAATGTCATCATATAGCAGGCATAAGACCTGTAAAGTGATTGCATAGGGTGATACAATCAGGGTTGAGGATTAGAAATGTATCTTGTTTTCTCCCTTTGTTGGCTCTCAATCAAACTCTGCTCATTTTAACTTGCTCATCATTAGCTATTTTTATGCAAACATTTATCACCGAGACGGCATCTGGCATCATCTGTGCTTAATTCCCTCTGAGGATGTTTGCTTTTAATCTGAAGTAGAGGTGTGATTCCATGAGAACTGTCTGAGGAGCACATGGGCAAGTGGATTGTTTTTGCTTTTTCGGTTTCTCCCTCTATCAGGTCACAGAGGTTGGAGAGAAAAAAGTTTCACCTCCAGATTTTGGGCTAATAATAAACCAACCCTGAGACCTTTCTCTGCTTTACACCTCCATCATCCTCATGGGGAATAAGTGTTCATTTTTTCCACTTCAACAACATCATGGCAGGTGGGAAGTTTGGTGACATTAGAGACAATAAACAAGGAAGCCAGGTGTCTATTTCTGTGTCCTCTCAGATTTGTGCTAACAACGCAGTTTGAAATACGAGACATGAGAATCAGGGGCCATTTCAAGATGAATAAGCTGCCAACTGTGGAATAACTGTATTTTCTTTTATTCACATAAAAAAAATCTAATTTGCATTGTGTGTTTTTACATGTTACATTCTGTGAGATGTGATAAACTGGCTCCACACCCACTGAAGCAGGTCTGTTCCTAAACCTGAAAGGCTGCATCAGCAGAGGAGTCTTTATGCAACTGGGACTATTTGTAAACACTATGTAGAGCAGATATCTTTAATCACTATTCAATTTATAGTTTGGAAAGCAAATAAGTAAAGCCAAGACTATTTAAAAGTGTCAGAGCATCTTGTTGCTTATTTTCAAGCACCATCCTATTTGTCACAACATCTTAACCTCAATGTTTTTATTGTCCAGTCTTAATTTCTTCTTTTAGGGGTGTGATTTTTTTCTGTTAGTCGTTCAGTTTAATTACATACTTGAACAATGAAATGAATAACCGTTTTATTGCAATTGATTTCTTCTCTCTTTTGTCCTCCCTTTTTTTGCCTAACAACATTTGTGGTTCAGAGAATTCGCTTGTCGTGTGTCTGTTTTTTTTCCTGCTCTTCTAAGAGTCTATCTACCTGTGTGGGTGGTTCTTGGTCCCCTGTTATTCTGTTGCCTGGGTCTGACTATTTTTTTTTTGTCCGTGTAATTATTAAATGTTTCAATGAGAAACCGAAGAGGACATAATCACTACCCAGAGAAGACTTTTTAATCAGTTCAGAAATTGCAACAATCACCCATGCCGCCTGCCCAGTTCTCCCTCTGTTTATTACAAACAAATCATTGTTATCGCTGCCACTGACACAATACAGCCACAGGGGAAAAAAAAAATGTTAGGGTCCCAGGTGTCTGCAGCAGCAAATGTAATTACTCAAAAAATGAGGTTGATAAGCAGTAAACAGAATACTTTCAATAAGAAGTGTTGAGGATTAAGAATTATCAGCTGACGGTAATAGTAAAACAAATTATAAGAAGAAGAAAATATAAAAAACAAGCATCAGTGCCATGCTAATGAGAAAGAGTGATAGATTAGCACTGAGAACAAACATGGACAGAGTGGGCAGCAGACTGACCGTGGCTTTCAGTGCCTGGATGCTGTGAGTGCGAGGGAAGCCCATAGAAGTGAGGATGGCGATGCTCTCCTCAGGGGGCGAGTTGCTCAGAGGCGTGGCACCCATGGGGCTGTCACTGGTGGAGGGACCAGGATCCATCATGGAGGGCAGAGTAAGAGGTTCTGCAAAGTCTACGAAGAGAGACAGCGAGAAAACTATGAAAGGATACATCAGCTCCTTTTTATTCAGTGGCACAATTAATTTATCTGTCTTTGATTTAATCAAAATTTCACTGGCCTCCTTACATTGGCTCCCTGATTATTTTAGAATTCATTTGCAAATGTTATTATTTGTTGGAGGCACACGGCAGATGAGTGGCTTGCACTGTTGCCTCACAGCAAGATAGTCCCCAGTTCGAATCCCGATTAGATAGCGGAACATTTTTTGTGGAGTTTGCACGTTCCCCCAGTGTGTGCATTGGTTTTCTCAGGGTACTCCAGTTTCCTCCCTCAGTCTAAAACATGCAGAAGTCAATGGAACATTCTACAGTACAGCACTCATGCACTTTTACCTATTGCTTTTTTCCCTCATGGTATTCTTACTCTCAACTAGCTCACTTACTTTAAACATATCTGACAGATAATTGCGCTGTTACAAGTCCCTTGCACTGTTATGTCTGACTGTTGTATCTGTCTGCACTGAATGTGTTTATTTACACTGTCTTGCACTGTTGAATGTAGCACCAACTTGATCCCGTTTCACCATGTACAGTGTATATGGTTGAAATGGCAATAAAACCCACCTGACTGATTAACTGAAGGTGTGAATGTGCGAGTGAATGGTTGTTCATCTCGACATGTTGGCCCTGTGATGGACTGGCAACCTGTTCAGGGTCTTTCGCCCTTTCAGACTCCTGCCACAGCTCTGAGGTCAGCTAACCAATTACTTGTGCATAAGCAAAGATCATGGCTAAAAAACAGAGTGGATGGTGCTTTGCCGCCTGCACATGAAAGTGTTGGAAATGACAAAAGGCCCAACAACTACAGAACATCTGACTTTTTATACCAACAAAAACCTTCAAATCCTCTTCTGCCTTCCTTTAATAAAAGTGTGTCACAAGAGGGGGCTTTATCTTTTTTATGGCCCCAGATGATGGAACACCCTCCCCATAGACATCAGCACAGCCAGCTCAATTGTATTTATTACTTTTTATTATTATTATTTGTATTTAAATATTGAAATTGTATTTAATTTATTAGACCAATAGTTTTTTATTACTGTTTGATTTCATTTGACTTTGTGATTGTGCTGTTCACCCTGGGTTGCATCTTTGTATTAAATGTGCTGCATTTACAATTTAATGAAGGAAATGTGACCCTTGTAAATAATTGAGCCTTTAAATAATTCAGGCACAGGCACGATAACACACATGTATGTTATGAACACTGTGTGTGTGCAGGGAGGTATCCTGTATATATTCCTGTGGTGCTGGAAATAGTATGTGTTGCTAAAACAGCCTGTGGCCTTTTGTATCAAGATTGGTCACGTGAGTCCACATATTTCACTGAAATGTGTTTATCCACTAAGATAAACATACTAACACATAACATGAGAAACACTTCTACATGGTCTTAGTCTTTGATTCCCATTAAGTTCATTACATGAGAAGAAGACGTTTTTAATCAGGAATGTATTTTGATGTACGTGCAGTTCATTAACTGTTAAATTGATGTTGGCCCACATGGGCCAACATCAATTTAAATGTTAATAATTCTGAAAAACTGTGGACGGTTAAAGCCCCCACAGATGTAAGAAGGTTTTTCAGTAGAGTCAGATGAAAGTGAAGTGACACTCAACTCAAGGACGAGGACACTTCTGCAATATATGCTTAATAAATAAAGCCTTCATCACGGTCCGTACCATAAATAAAAGCGCATACCACTATCCATCTACCACTTCTATCTCCATTTACTCCTCACTGAATGGTATATTATTTTACTTGTGGTTGTTTGTATGTCCTCATCGCCTTTTAATAAAGATATGACATTTCTCTGGACTCTGTACTTTGTTTCCAGTTTTAACCACTCACTAAAAAACAATGTAATATAACAAATGCAAGTGAGTTGTTTTGTTTGCTCTCAAGAATAAGTTCCATTAGTTTAATGTCATAGATGCAGCACTCTGGGTTCACTTCAGTTGCAAAGGAATGCTATGAGGGCATATTCTGCATCTAAAAATGATAATGTGAAATGTTTAGTTGCTGAAATGATGCTAATGGGAAAGTAATGACAGCAAACAATTGTGGGGGAGGCAGAAGAATCTCTGTGTGGCAGATAGAGACAATCGGTTTAACTTGCGTTATTTCACCTGAATGCAGCCGATTTCACAGGCACATTAGGCCCATTTAAAAACTAACAGGCAGGGGGTTGCTCTAATTTTCCTCCACTGTCGAGGGAAATAAATGTGACATGAGTTAGCGCTGCCTGTGAACATCTCCACTGCTGAGAGGCTCTACAAGAGACAAAGTCAGCAGTAACATTTTCTGGTGATGATGGAGACAGACAAAGAAACACACACACACACAAACACACAAAGGGATGTGAAGTGCGAAAAAAAACACTCCGATTTCTCTGCCGTGTCACTCACTTTCAATTACCTTTGTTTTGTTTTTTTTTAAAAGGTCCCAATCAAATAAACTTGCTTTGTGTGGAATAAATTCTGTCAGCGTTGTTCAATAAATCAAAGCTCAGTCGATCGGTTTCACCCTGGCTTTAAGTTTCATGTGTTCAAACATGTTTGAAAAAAAGAAAAGAAATAATTTCAAACTATATCATTCAGATAATGATTACACCAGAACCAGAGGAGCTGATCGAGTTGCGAAGCAGCAGTAAACAATCCAGCCTTTGCGACTTAACATTCGCTGTTTACAGATATTGATGGTTAGGATTTCCCCTCCACCTCTAACTGCAGAACTGTTGTCTCATGCAGACTTACTTATTGCAAAGTATTGCAAATACAACACGTTGTTTAACCTCACTGCTTTACATCTGCTTCCCCATGAGATGTGTGTGCTACAGCAACATTAAACATTAAACATCAAAACTCCTGTCGTCTGAGCCCAGCATACGGCAATGTTGTGGCATACATGCTGCAGAAATGTTTTTTGCAGATTTGCAGTCTGAAGCAGAACTGTGTCACCTTACGTGCAGCTGTTGCTCTGATTATTTGTCACCAGTATTTGTGGTTGCTTTTTATAACCTCGCAAGCACCCGCTTCACATGCACCACTATTTCTTGTCAAGACTTTTTTTGTCTTGACTATTTATTAGACCCCTGAAATGAATTTGGACTTGTTTTCAAGAGGTCATGGCACAGTTGGACTTCCAATTTACTTTGAGGGCAGTGTTGTATTTGGACAACTGATATAAGCAGTAATACCTTTTTTAACACTACTGTTCATTTTACCCAACAGAAATAGTCCCCAGTACCCAGGTCACGTGAGAAGATACGGGAGGTCATTAATAACATTCAAAAGAACGTACTTTACACATCAAATATGTTTGCAGAAGTGTACATCTCTTCCAGACTGACATCACATCATCCTATAACCCCTAAAACATTTAGGCTAATGATTGTCATGAAAACTGCAATTATTTAAGTAAGATGAAATGTGTGACAAAACAGCATTGTGATGAAATTCTGCAGTGCTGCATTAGTCCAGAAATGATGCACCTTAGATGCCACAAATGGTCAAATCATATTTTGAATAAAAGTACAGTTAATATGCAACAATAAGTCATATAAATGATGGATCATATCACAATATCTGTCTACATAATCCAAATATGACTATTTTTTACCATATCCTGCAGCTCTACTCTACTAAGCTATGAAAATACTTTGCATTCCTTCCTTCCCTCCATCCTACCTACATCTCCAGCATCTCTATTTAAATTTTATTCTGCCCCAGCTGGAAGAAGTGTAGATATATTATGAATATCTGTTGAACACATACATACACACACACACACACACACACACACACACACAGTGCTGCAGTGATGTCTCACTCACCAGGCTCCTCCATGTGAGCTATGATCCAGTTGAAGGCCATCTCGGGGCCCATGTTGCCCGTGTAGTAGACTGCCTTCCTACAGGCCTCTAGCGGGAAGCCCATCTCTGCCAGCTGCATTACTGCCACCTCGTCTATTTCTGGAGCTGGAGACATGCAAAACGACATCAATATCTCAAACATATAGTTGCTGATTCAACACGACCAGTAGCAGATTTTGTGCAGGCTCTCTCTTTGGGCCTCATTATACAAAAAGACTAGAGGAGGATCAGCCCCGGGGAGGTTCATTATTGATGGATGATTTACCAAGGAGAGAAGTGAGTGCAACAAAAATGAGCAGAGTTGTGAATAAAAGTAGTTTGTTTTAGTTGCAGCTGCTGCACCTGCCCAGGTGTATGTGTGTTCCGAGGTTCAGGTCTGTTGCATCCATCATTACTGTGTGGTGCCCAAAAATACATTTTCTATGGATGTAACTTATATAATCATATGTACCGTAATTCATAGTTACTGAGAAGAGAAAAAAATACTTACAATCTCCAGAGCCTGTTGAGTTATCTGAAAGAGGAGCAGAAAACTATCTTAGTTGGCTTTAATGTTTAATTTCCTTAGGCTTATGAAAAGTCAAGTTCCTGGCTGTGTGCCGATTCAGTTAATTGGTATTGAATTTCCATATTATTTTTAGGCTTTGGTTTAAAAATACATCCCCTTAATGTTGACAGGAAGCATAATCATATGGCTCTTACGTAATGTAAAATTACCATATTCCTAGACAGATTTACTACAAAAGAGTGACGCATCGAAACGTGGGCCTTTGGTGGCCTCAGAGGGATTGAGGACTTTAGGCACTGAAGAACTTTGCTGATTTGGCATCAGCCCTGGCTACCATCAAACAGCAATCTTTCTTTATCGAGGAGAAAGAGGTGCACAACATGTAACGAGCATCCCAGTCCAGAATCAGACCAAGGACATTAAGATTATGGGATAAGTGCCTAAACCATTTGGCTGTCTGGACACTGCAATCTGTCAAACTGTGAATATCCCTGTACAGACAGATACAGTTCAAACCAGCTGCATGGTGAGATCTTTTCACCACTTACAGATTACTGTTGTTAACAAAACCCTGCAATCACAACATCAGTGGGTCCTGATCAAATGAAACATGCTCAGCTTGTCATTCATCATTTCTGCTCCATGGACTTTCCAACAATGTGACTATAAAACAACAAAACAGCAGATGGATAATGGACAAGAGGGTATTTTGCAGCTGAAAAAAAAAAACATTAAATTAATGTGACATTTAAAAAGAATCAGCAAATGTATTGAACCCTTTTCACTCAGTTTGAATTACAGGGTTTGCAAAATGGAACTTGGAAAGCAAAGTCAACAAGAAACGTTAATTAATTACACACATTTTGCTATGCAGTGTGATCCAAGCATATTTTTTTTGGTGACAGATAATAAAGTGTGTGTTGACCTTTAACAGTTAAGCAGATACAGCACATACAGGCGAGTGGTGAAATATTAAGTTGTTGTTCTCAAAGGTTTCTGTCCAACAGCAAGCTAATTTATTTTGTAAAGCTCATTGTGAGAACATGTGAAGCACAGCAAAGACATTTTTGCACTGCTTTTTGTGTTTGGAGCTTGAGGTAGTATAGCACACTTTGTGCATCACACCTACTAAAATATTAAGAAGAACACTGACAAACTTGAGCTGAACTTTGCAAACAGAAGGAGAAGAAGAGGAATTACAATAACAGAAAAGGCAAAGCCAGGCAAACAAAAATATGGAGGCTGTTGTCTTGGCCTTTGAGAACAGATGCAGACACAAACGTCCCACATACATTGCATGTAATGCTGCATATATCAGGAACATACACATTTTTTAAAATATGACAATATTGCATGTGCACATACTGGCTTCAAGTGGCATACTGTATGTGCAAATACCAGGGAGCTGCTTTACAATGAAATCTCATAAAATCCTTATAAGTTATTAGAATTTGAACACAACAACTTTTCAGTAATTGACTGAGCATGGCTTCCTCGTGGGATTCCATTCAATATGCCCTTGAGAGAAAACTTGAGTGGCTTTGTGCAGAATATCACAGTGGAGACAATTTCACAGATCATTTAACACTGTCACAAAAATAACCTACACCTCCTCAAAATGATGTAGGCTGCAGCTTTGGAACAACACACATCTGGTCAAAGTAACACAGAGTTATCCGTTTACTGGGTCAAATCTGTGATTTCATGTCTTCTATATTGAGGTGTTTTCGTAAATAGAGTGAAAATATGTTTTGCTATCTGGGTAAATAAAAAACAATGCACGGGTGCTCAAGGGAAGCAATGACAGGACTGTGAAATTGAAATGAAGGGCCAAAAAAGGGGTCTTCAGAAATGGTTTTTTTCCCCTGTAAGAATCTACACATACCTGCAAATACCCCTGTATACACCTGAATAACCTCCTGCGGCCCACAGAGCCAGTTTTTTTAAATGTGGATGCAAGTATTGACATATGACCAATGCTGACTTTGCCAAGCCAACTGCTGTTTCTGTGGGACTTGAACACTCAGTCTCACTGATTACATTGCTGCCCCAAGGGGCAGAGGGAAAACATGTTTTGGCTGATTAACAAAAGGCTATCTATTTAAATCTACACCTGCTCAAGTCTATGATATTTTCATTATACAGCCTTTTCCAGAGAGAAAGGCAAAGAAAACCATGTGTGATTTTACATCACAGCCCGCTGCTGCCCCATCAGTAAGTTCAAATGTGTTGTCTTGTACCGTCAGGGTTCAATGCCAATCTGAATAATTTGTTCAAATTTACCAAAGTGACAGACCTACCAAACAAAGCAGCAGTAGACCAGCAGCTCCTGTGCCCTCATGAGCTAAAAATACTGATTTTCTCTTGGACTTAAGTGCAGGACAGTAAGTGCTTTATAAACTTCAGTTTCCAGTCAGAAAAGGCTGTCTAATGATGAGTGAATATTTTCTTAGATATTATATAGACTTAAGCAGGAGTAGAGTGTTTTGTTTTTTTACATGAGCCTTTTGTTAAATGGTTAATCTTTGCTGGCAGACATGTTGTGAGTGTCAAAGTTCTAGCCTGGTTCATGGAAAGGGATAGAAACTTTTCCTCTAAAAAAGATAGGGTATATCCCGAAAAATGTTTGCTAGTCCATTACAAGCCAACATCCAACGAACATCCATTCACACCTATAGTCAGTTAAGAGTAATTCATTAACCTATCTGCACACTCTCATGTGAAAAATATCCACACTCCACACAGAAAGGCCCTCAGTCGAACCAATTATTTTTGCTTTGAGGTGACAATGCTAACCACTGCCATGAGCAAAGTATTAATAATTAAATTGTTAGATTAAAAAGGACAAAAATGTGCTAGTGTTATTGTTACAGTTGAACAGTGTTCCAACTTTTGTTGTGAACTAGACATGCTTTTACCTCTTGTATCTTCAGGTAGCACGATTGGGGGCATGAGGTCAGGCAGCTCTTCTTCACCAGCCTGCAGCCCTGTGGCCCGCAGCCGGTTCAGATCCAGAAAGTCGGGGACATCGATGGCCAGGTCTGTGCAGAAAAAGACATGAATAAAACTGAGGAAAGAATATATTAACACTTATAACATCCTTTCCATTTAACTCATGAACTTTCTACCAAAATGATAATCTCATTCTGGCGCTGCTGGCTGGCTGGGTAAGTGAACAGAGTGCATTTATATGGTGCTTTTTCAGTTTTAACAAGCAGTCAAAGTGCTTCACCCAAGAGTCACATTCACCCATTCAAACACCCATTTACAGACATTCACATGTCGATGGTACATCTGGGGCAGTTTGTGGTTTGGTATCTCGTTGAAGAACTATTTCATAGACAGACAGAAGCAAATAATAATTGGGTGTAATCTCAATGTCATATGTAGGTTGCCAACCATTACCTGGTGTAAAGGTACACTAATGAATAACAACATCAGGGAACAAACCAAAATACTGGGCCTAGTGTATTGTTCAAAAGACTTTCCTCTTTGTTTACTTTCTTGTTATTCATATTTAATTAGTGAACCATTTCATTTACCAATTTATTTGCTCATTTAAGTGTTCCTAAATGTCATATTTAATTAATTAATTATTCATTAATTTAACTAATTTGGGGACAAATCCAGTGGTTAATTTACTGTTATATATTATATATATTGATAATTAATTATAATTCAAATTTCAGGATACAGCGTCAAAGGTACACTATTTAAACTACAGCAGCACTTCAAACTTACAAAACACCCCTGCAGTAATTTCACCTGTCAGGAGTCACAGTTCAATGCTGCCCTCTGTTGGTAAATGAGTAATAGTACAAGTTCGTATAACTGAGACACCTCATTGGTGAAGAAAAACCTATGACATTTTAAATCCCATGTTAAATGTAACAGACAGTTACCTAGTTTCTTTGGCACCCAGTCAAGCCCAAATGTGAATTTCTTGATCTGCACAACCAAATACTCTGGGAAGGAGGCAAAGCGGGAAGTTCTGCAGAGGGGAAAAAAACGAATTCCAAAAGGGGGATTAAAATGAATGAATCTTTAAAAAACTACAGTGATGTGCATTAGTAATTGCAGGACCAAGAAGAGCTTACTTGACTCCAGCTGACTTTGCCTGTAGTGCTGAGCTCCAGAAGTCTGGGACGTTCTCTGGTTCTGTGAAGGCCTGCAGGCAGGACGTGAAGGGAATCCGTGCTCTGACTGGCTCAGGAGGAGCCCTCATGTTCTCCTCAGCATCTTTCCACTTGGCCTCATATGCCAGCAGCTCCTCTGGTAGCATTAAAACAAAAACAAGCAAAACAAGTGACACAGTATTTTCAAAAGTGAATTTGCATTTTGATAGGAACAATTATTTAAGGTTGCTGCTGACAACACTGCTATGGTTACATCAGAATCTTGTGATGACAACATTAAAATATATTCAAGTAATGTTTTACAATAAACCAAAAATGTATAAGAATATCACACCAAAGCCCAGCTCCAGTCTCACACCTCATGAGAACGGCAGCTGTGGCCCTCTACTGCAGCAGCATAGCGCGAGTAAGGTACTGAATATTTTTTGTGGTATCGACTGGGTATCAAACTTCCTCTGTATCACCTAATATCCAAAGTGTGTCATTATATTTATATATATATATATATATATATATATATATATATATATATATATATATATATATATATATATATATATATATATATATATATATATCTTGGCACCTAAAGAGAATCTCATCACCATCAGTGAGCCAATTTACATGCAGTATGCTGTTCGACTGATATCTAATAGTGTTCAGGACTGGTCATCTCCAGGAATACAGGATATTTCCACCAAAGGTGGAGCTTATTTGCCAAAAAATAAAAGGAGGGCTGGGCTTAACACTGTCTGTCTGTGTTGTGTTTTAAGAGGACGGCACTCGTTTAATGAATGAAGTTATGTCGAGAAGATCAATATTTGAAACAGATTTAATACAATTGGTAACAAAAAACTACAGTGTTTAGGTCTGGCAATCAAAGCCTAAGATATTAATATTAAACCTTATCAGTACCCAGCCCAAAGTGTGTTTCTTTACCTCGATTGGTTGCAGCCTCGATGGGGGCTGGCAGCTGGATGCAGTAGTCCACCCTCTGTGAGTATCGCACCCGACGTGATTGGCAGCACTGAACTCGCTCCTCGACCAGGAAACGGAAGACGTCACTTGGATTCTCTGAGCCTGCACTGTTCCTCTGCAGAGATAATATCAGCAACAAAATTACATCTTAAGATGAGGCAGATGTTTCGATGTGATACTGTCTCATACTCACGTCTAGAAAAATAAACCACTATTGTACTTTATAATCGCACATAAATGTATTTATCCTGCAAGGTTTTAGTATCCCATGGTCTAAATTATAATACTTTGGTGGTTCAGTCAGTTTGAAGGAAGCTTCACATATACCACAACAATACCAGGCCAAAGTATGAACTGCAACTCTGTCTAGAAGCTATTATTTGCCGTCTCCATTTACATTCAACAGGCGTTGACTTTAACAGTGCTGCTGTTTGACCCACATCTCTTAATAGAGTCATTATGCAGATGCAAACATTTTAGTAACTGCCTCCCCTCCTCTAGGATGTTTAGAATCTTGAAGTACATCATTATTATCGAGTGCCATATTTGTCTCATTGCTCCAGCAGGTCACTGAAGTTGACGCTGTTTATTTTGAGATGCTACATAAATACACAAGTTATAATTTTACTCAGGTCAAGTATGCAGGCCGAGAGCGACAGAGGAAAATACTGCTGATGATCATAGGTTCAGTCATATTCAGTCAATTAGTATCTAGTTTACAAACAAAGGAGGGTAGGACAGAAAAGAAGAACAAACAATGCTCAAACAAAATGTTTGAGCATAGGGACTATATGGTTCATATATGGTTCCTCAAAAGACTGACAAACATGGAGAAACTGGCAGAATGGGGTGGGTGCTTGATTTGTTGATCTCTTTTCCACATGAGCTGGACATTTCAGGTCAGAGTCATAGCACCTATCCTGCAGCTGAGGCAAAACAGAAAGCATTATCTGGTCTCACTGTGTAAGAGATAGCACCACGCTATATATATCCTGGTTAAGAAAGACACATCAGAGCAAGCTGTGTGTTTGTACTAAACAGGGAGTGTGCTGTGTCAAGTGAAAACAGATCCTCCCATTCCCAGTCAGCCAACTACGCATGTCTGACAGTAACAGACATAAGTCAGCCATTTTGTGAAAACATTTTTCAGTTTGGTAGAAAGCAACATGTCTTTCTATTGTATGTTTGTTGTGTATATTGGTATCTTCTACCAGTAGACATTATTTAAGTTGATGCATGCAAAAAGATATCAAGAATGAACTACAGTTCACGTTGTGTATATTATAATGACTGATTCTATCTGAGTTATTGCCATGGCAGCTAAGGAAACATTGTTCAATTTAATGTTGAACGCTCCAGGTAAAGGCAGCTAAGTGGACACTGTGTGAAGTATACCTTATTAAATTATAGATTAAGGCATCTACTCCTTGACACAATCTTTTCACAGGCAACATTATGTGTTGACTGAAAATTGTGACCTGGTGGTGGCACTACATGAAAGATGATACATTTTGGTGGTCACCAAAATGTTTAGAGAATGGAAACCTGGGCAGAAGCTGCTTCTGTTTACAATTACTGAAGCCAAATGCCTGCACAGCTTCACTTGCCTCAGTTTGACCTGCACAACTTCACCCTCACTCACCTCCACTAGGTTGATAAGGTGCAGCAAAAACTCTTGGGCATCTTGCTGTCTGTTTGAGGAAAACTCTGGGTGTCCCCTGCTGACCATGGCCTTAAACATCCTCGGGGAGATGCCTTTCTGCTGGTGCTGAGATAAAAAACATTGTGATTTTACATTGTGATATTAACATGTAAGATTTTGTGTGAAGATGTGACCATGTTTGATTATAAAGGAGAGAGGATGTTATTTTTTGCCAGATAAAGAGGTTACTGCTAGTTCAACCTGAAGGTGATGTCCTCTCTCATACATTCCAAAAAATTACTTAAGTCACGAATTGTGCAATATATGCCCCAACTATCAAAAACAGATGATGATAAATAAATCAAAAGTAAAGATCTCTACATCATCACTTTAATGGGCAATGTTAAATGTACAAACTGAGCACAGCACATGTTAATGTAAGCCCTGACCCCCCATACTCCAAACTGTCAATATGTGTCCAAACCTGACTCCACCATCACATATGTAGGAAGAGAAGGATCACAGCTCTGTCCTATCTATTACTGTGTTAAATAAGCCAAGATCTTACAGAACCAGCACTGCATCCCATTCTGCTGTAATCGATTTCTTCTACATTTCCTGACAGCTATACACAACAGTGTCCCATTAAACATTCATTGATTTCACATCAACTGGCAAACCAACACACACAAGGAAATGGCAAACTCGATAAATTAAATGGGATCTTGAGGGATTACAATAACCCGATAACATGAGACAAAGCAAACACAGTATTTGTGCCTTAAGTATAAAAAATACTGTACAAGTGCTGCGCCATTGTGTTCAACAAACAATTGCAGTTGCACAATTGGGAACAGAGCCAGCAGTTATTTTCAGACTAAAGGGAGAAAGGAGGGTCAGAGCACGATAGTTACTTTTGTTTCAATCAACACACTGAAAAGCTCAAAAAAGCTCAAGTTCATTAGCAACACAAGAATTTCATATAAAAATAAGTGTTGCGTTTAAATTTGGAAACAACTTTTGAAACTACTATACTGTACCAATACTACAAATACTAATTTTGCTACCAGTCAATATTAACATTCTTGTTGGTTATGTAACCAGTTTGGGAGCTGGACATACCCAGTTTAATACCTTGTGTTCTTCTTTCATCACCTGTTCAATGAGCTCAGATTTCATGGGTGGTTTAGAGTACTGGCCTGAGAGCAGTCCATGTCCCAGTTTGGCCCTGTCAGACCAAAACAAAAGGCATAATCATTATTATATGGAGCAAAAATCTCCAGAACCCAGTTGGATTTTACTGTCATTTCCCATCCATATCAGAAATTCATTGTTTAATTACCATTAAGCATACAGAGAAATTAACATATTCATACATCTTTTTATTAATTTCTGTGCCCCAATACATTAAATTGTCCTCAACCTAAAAAAACAACAAAAATGTCAATATTATTAAAATGTATATAATTATTATCATTTATAATTGTCAAACAGCTCATCCGTAATTTGCTGAATAACATAAGAAAGTACTGAGTCACGACAATGCAGCAATATCTTCAGATAACTGTTGTTGATGTTAGCATGTTGTCTAGCTTGCCAACATGCAGTCCTAGTGATTTAATTTGAGTCAAAAGGGGGAGCCTGTATCTTTCAAGTCCTTCCATGACCTCATGATTTGTGTATTATAAGAGTGTGTTACGTAACACTTAAGTTACTTACATTTGCGTGGCAAAGTCCTGGGTGGGGTCAAGGGGTGAATAGTCATATATCCTCTGAAGACTACCCACATACCTGAAGATCAAAATACATGTCACAAGCTTCCCTCGGTGCAGCACACGGGACTTCACACAGACACATGAGCACTGGGCAGCCACATGCGTTCATGAAAACACTGAGAAGGTACTGAGAAGACATTGACTAATTCCTCTGGTCATATTACTTTTTCCACTTAATATAGTTTTAGATTATATTTTGGAATTTATGAAATAATCACTGGACAAACTAATAAACATGGTACAAATACACCCTTAAAAAAAACTTCTAGTAAATCGTCATCATGATATACTCACATCCTCTGAAAATCTGGGATACTAAAGAGGACCTGTATTACTGTGCAGAGGTAGCAGGTATTGCCCAGGTTTTTGATGCCTGTGTATCCAGGACCATACAGTGCCTTCAGCTTCATGCCCGACTCCTGAATCACCTCCCATTCACTGACTCGTGGCCGTGCATTATTGTCAGTGTGGTTCCCATTTTCTGTCTGAAAGACAAAAGGGAAGAGCCGAGTGTTCTGGTTTAGTTTTCATTTGGCATCTGATTATTGCTGCCAACTGCTCATCTGATTGAGCTCAAACTTGGCAGTTGTATTTCCGACAACCCAAGGAAGATTGGTGTAGACTGTAAAAGATTTTCTCATTTCTTTTTAAAAATGTGCTTTTCTACATAATATTTTACTACATAATGTGAGAAGAACAGGCAGTAACACAATTTAGAGTGCACACACTAAGGTGAGGACACTTACTATGAGACATAAAAGCAGAAAGAAGACACACTTATGTCATGAGAAGCATATTGCTTATATACAAAAGAAGTGCAATGTCAAATGTGATACTATATAGATGCTGCAACCAAGAAGGAAACAAGCTGGATTAACCCAGAGTGAGTAATCAGTTTACAACTACTACAAACATAAACGGTAAAAACAGCTTCAGCACAGCCAGGATAACGTACTCTTTTCTGCATCTGTAGCATGTCTATTCCAAAGTGTGATAAGTGTTCTGATATGTGGGGGTCCAACACAGCTTCTTCCTCCTCAAATGAATAGACATCTGAAACCAAGAGTCCAGTTAGTCGTGCTGAAAGTAATGATTTTCTAAACACAGAAATTATAATAAATGTGATACAAAGTTGTCTGTGATTTCAACAAATGAATGGACCCAGATCATTAACACAAACTCGCATGCTACGTTTCAGAAGAATGTGCCTCAGACCTGCTCCATCTGGGGTGATGGTGTCCAGTTTGACAGCCAGGGGATAGTTGGTCTCTCTGTAGTGCTCCAAAGCATGGCCATTACCTCCACTCCCATCAAAGAACCACTTCCCACAGAGCACTGCTCCATCTGTCAGGTTAAGCCACAGGTTTTCTCTCATCTCACACTTCTGACACTTCCAGCCACTGACAACACAGAAACAGAGAGTTGTGTTTATACTCTGATTTAGTTTTCTTTGATAAACTGATGTGAAAAGGTAGAGATGAAGAAACATTGTAATGCAAACCAAAGAAGCAAACATTTAAAGACCAAAATAGCATATTAATTCTCTACTGCTGGTAGAAGTTCTATATAGAGAGGGCCTCAACTTCCCTTTTGTTGCTCTATACACAAACAGATGCAACTTTCATGGAAGCAATGCATTTAGGGAAAAAAAAAAGCTATTAATCAGGATTTCCCACTGGACATTTGCAGGTTAAGATGTCCATACTGTCTAAGATTCAGCTATGCGAATATGTATACAGAATCAAAACATCTTTAGTTGTCCAGTGAGTCAAAAATACACCCACTCCTGTGTTGCAGTCACAGAAAATTGAGTTGTGCATGAAAATGAGACATATATATTGCTTGCTAATGTCAGTCATGACAGCAATATAACAGAAATGACAAACAAGTATTGCCCTTAAAGGCACAGTGTGTAGGATTTAGCATCATCCATTGGTGAAGTTGCATGTTGCAGCTTAATATCCCGCATCTCACCTTCCCTTCCAAGCATATACAAGAACCAATCATTATCATTAAAATTCAAAAGGTGTTAAGTTTGTCCATTATAAAACATGATTATTCAACATGAAGACCCACTCCTGATGTAAATAAAAGGGCTCATTCAACCATTCATGTGTTCAGGTAACTGTACGTTAGTTATATTCCATTTCTGCCAAATGGAAATAAATTCACCTCAATCTTTCTTAGACTTATGAAAGCATTCAAACACTGCAAACCTCCATCAAGGCCACTCAACATCCCATAGTGTCAAAACACTAAAAAGGTGAAAGATCTAATAATTTCTTTTTGGCTGAGGTAGATATAATTCTTCCTGAATGTCTGTCCTACCTGGGTGGGATTCTGACCCCATTATCAAGCTGTCGGAGGCTCCTGGCATGTCTGGACACCTGGATCTCCTCCTCCCATGATTCAGGCTCTTGCTTTTTGTAAGCTGATGGTGAATTAAGCACTGCATCACAGGCAATAGTGACCTGGGCATCAGAGAGAGCAGAGACATCGTCAACCTCATAGTGAGAATGGGTGGGGTCATGTTGAAAATCTATATAAAACAGTTTCCAAAACAAATTCACCAACTGTGCACAAAAAACGGGAAACGAAAACATGAGTGAAGCAGCATAGGAGACAGTAGCAGCCCAAGAACAAACCATGCAAAACACTCAAAAATAAGGTTTTCTCCGAAAATAATCAAAATATATGCAGACACACACATATATAGAACGGAGAAAATAAAACGAAACAAATGGCCATGCCAAGAAAGACCAAATAAGGCGAATACATTAGGACAGGTGTGAAAGATCTCTTCTCTTCTCCATGCAAACAATAAAACAGACTCAAAGGTGACTCAAAGTGGTTCCCCACATGTTTCATTTTCTTTTTTGCAGGGAGAGTGAAATAGTTTGTAGTGTCCAATCACTTAAAATAAAAATTGTTTGGTTTTCATAACTTAAAAGTAAAAGTGAAGGCAAGGCCATGTTTTATACCACAATGGCTCTAAGTCTTAGATAAAACTGTCTGTTTACTGTTGGGGAACCAGTGAGTGCACCATCAACCTCGACATGCACGGAAACACACGCAGCCTGTGCAGCACCAATTCACTGACCAGAGCCGGCAACTCCTCAATATTTGGTAAGGGAATCTCGAAGTGGTCTGGAAAAATGACGAGCTTGGCCTCATCCTCGTATTCATAGTCCTCCCCGTTAAAATCACGGTTTAGTTCTAAATCTTAAAGGGAGGAAGCAAACGTTCAGTGACTGCTGTTGAAAACAGACTAATAGTAATAATAATGATAATAACAACAATAATAATAATAATAATAATAATAATAATAATAATAAGGTATTATTAGTAGTAGTAGGAGAATCATTATGCCATGATAGATGGAGTTTGTTCTTGGTTATTTTAATTTGTCCTTGAGTTGTTCCATCAGTCGATAACAGAACAGTCTACTGTTGCAGAGAATCCTTAAACCAGAAAATCAGTGGTTTTGTTTTAATTTTTTACAGTAATGACAGGATGACTTAATCAAATGACCCAGACATGGTTAATGTGGAGTTATATAGAGTAAGGAGCATTATTAAAATATTTAGTTTTTTATGTGAATCTACTGACTACTGACTACTACTTTGATTTTTTTGATAAATGAAGAAAATAGATTACAAAAATGTATTTATTTATGGACTGAACTGCTGGATATTTTATTAGCTAATTCTTTGGTTTACACAATGTCAAATAGTGAAAATTGTCCATCACACTTTCCCGAAAGGTGACTTTTATTATATTGTTCAATTATTAATTTAGTCATGGTCCAAAATCCTTAAATGTTGAAATAACTATACAGCTGAAAATGTTAGTGAGTCTAACATAGATATTTAAAAAAGTGATTTTAATTAATTAATGAATTAATTCATTCATTCATTCATTCATATATGAATAATATATCAATAATTAAAATTGTTATTTCTGCTGAAGTTTATTTCCAGTAAAAGAAAGAGAATCATTAAAAAAAAACAATAAATAAATCAGTAGTCATAAATAAATAAATACATTTCATTCAGCTAATCAATTAATCACCTCATTGAGGAACATAATTTGAAGTGGAAAACATTTCTGTAATGGCAGATGGAGAGAGCCTTCTCTCCTAACTCTCCCTCTTAATATGGAACTGTTGGGACTCCACCCCAGCCTAAAGTCATGTAATGACTCATTCACTGACTCATTCAGAAACAGAATCATAGGTTATCTCTGACATTGTTATTGTGCACACTGATTTCATGGTAACCATGATCTGACGTAAGCAGCTAGCAGCTGGATTAGATCAGTGGACTGGTGTAGGGATGACGGTGGACAGGACACAGGACAATCCCTACGGTCACATCAAAGATCCAAAATGACAGAAACAATCGAGTTCTGTTCAGTTCAAGTCAATTTGACTCTCATGAATTCCTATCAGGGAGAGTTTTAATGGTATAGCAGTTAAATCAAAGTCAATATAACTATGGGTGATAAGAAAGCCCATCCATTACAAAGAGGCATTCCTCCAGCAGGGGAGGGTGAGACAGAGGGACAGAGAGGCACCTGGTCCTCTCCGAGCAGCACCGTCATAGCTGCAGTAGAAGTGTGTCAGCCTAGATGGGAGGTTGACAGGTGGTGGCAGCTGAGAGGAGGCGGCTCCACTGTAAACCAAGGAGGAGGAGGAACAGGAGGAGGAGGGGAGTGGACCAGGCTTTGATTTAGAACAGTTACCAGCCACATATACAAATAAATGTGCTATATTTAGAGCACAGGGGGAGGAGGAGGAAGAGACGTCTCATCATGAGAAATATCTGACACTTTTGGGTAAAGGCCGGCTGGTGGGGCAGCTGGCGAGTCACCACGGTGTAACAAACAATAACACTCTCTAGCAATAGCCGTGGTTCTCTCGGCAGATAGATGCATTTCTGACCACATAGAACACCTCTGGTCAAACATTAAAACACAAACTCAGTGCACAAAAAGTAAACAACCTCGTTTTTAACTGTGATGAGAATACTAATAAATGAAAGGTTTGATTTGGAAATGTTACATTTTGAAATGAAATGTATATAGTTAGAAATATGTGCCACTAAATTATTAAATTCATTTCATTGACAGTAGAATCACTGGTTTAATCTTTAACACTGCAGAATAAGTGGTGCAGTTATAGTTATATTTATGTAAAATCTTGATTGGCTGGTGGTGCAGTCAAACACCTCTACAACAGATATCTCACAAATCTCCATATTATCAAACTAATAAAACTAAGTTACTGAATAATTACAGTTAAAAATAGGTACAACTTAAAACACTGAGGCAGCTGTATTGTCAGTACAACCTAATAATGGACTATACAGTATGATGAGGAGGTTAAAGAACATTTAGCTGATACTTTGGTGTCTTTGCTGAAATCCGACTTCTCATTGTCATGTGTTTTACATTGTGGTGTACATAGTTCTTCTATGTATGTCTTCCACTTACCTATAAACACTTTCCCGTTTCTCCGTCGGGGGATGGCACCTCCTGCAGCTCCTGTGGATTTCTGTAAGAAACAGCAAGAAAGAGGAATTTAACTGGATAAAAGAAGCTTCAATGCGCCACCAACAGAAGAAATCCATCTTCCCTATCAGGTTTGATGATTCTTATTGTAAAAAGCTGAGAATTCTACATTTAGTTACTGACAGTTGTCATTTTGTTAGAAATAGATGCTGGATGTTCCAGTTGCCAGATCAGGTTACAAGGCAAGGGGGAAAAACCCCTTCCATGGCAGGGTCATAATTAAAGAATGATAAACTGAAGTTGGGCAGCTTGATTTGTAAACCTGTACACAAATCATTAACAGTACAGTTCATATCGTGTATTTGGGCTTGTCTATGCCTGTAGTGTGTGCCATCAAATAACTGACAAGCAACAAAACAACAAAGTGCCACTGACTGGTGTCTGTCCAGCCTGATCAGGTTCAGGTGACTGCTTCCCTTTTTACTTAGGATGGACAAGGACACAGTGGGCAGAAAGACAGAGAGACAGAGAATGCTGACACACTGGAGACTGAGACCAAGTGGACTCAGGGGAAAAAGCAGCAGACACGGGAGCCTGCAGAATGTGAGCAGCTGTTTCTGGCCAGATTCAGGCATGGAAATAGCAGCTCTTTACAAAGCAAAGCTTATCTGTGGGCAATTAGAACCAGTGAGAGAAATACAGCCGCAGCTAAAGCTGCCGTTCTTCAATATCAACTTTTACAAAACAAGAGGCTTGTTCTGATACACATGTTCTTAGTTCAAATAAAAGCAAGGTCACTTTTTAGATAGTTGGGGATATAAAATGATAGCAGAGACACATCTTAATAAAATGCAACACCAACACAAACTTCAAGAGACCACAAAGTTCAATCAGTAGCTCTGTGGTTCAGCCTCAGCAAAAACAACATTACAAAAATATTTGTGGTGGAGTTGTTTTTCAGGAATGCATTACAGTGGGTTCCTGTCATTTTGTTTTCCCATATACCAACATAAACAGATATACACACAGTGTGCTGCATTACATACATATTCAGTATAAGTTACTGTTCAAACATCAGAAATTATTTTGAAAACAATACTTTTAAGTTCCTAGAAAGCTCAATGCAATTCCATGCTAATTATTTTTAAAAGAAATGCCACAATATCTCATTTGACTATTTATTTATCATCAGAAATGTTGAATTGCCATTTTGCATTTAACGTTTTTGATTCAGTTCATCTGCTAATTTGAATTTTCACTGGAAACCAGTTTTAATGAACTGATTTCAAGTGGTAAAACTGAAAATTGTAAATATTTACAGATCATTTAGCACCACATTTCTTCACAGAACTGAAAAGTATAAGGAAATGGCAAACCTGCAAAATAAAGCATTACCAATTTACTGGACAGCATGAAGGGTTAGAATTGTGATATAGACTGTAAGACATATCAAGTGTAAGCCAGGAACACCAAGACAGGCCCAAGTCTAAAGGTCAAAGAAACTTAATTTTTCAATATAAACGATGACCAAACATTTGTGCTGCATCAGTTTACTAGTCATACAGAGTAAACAGCCACTAATGTTCAAATGATAGCATCATGACATCACTCAGTTCTGTCTTTTCTATCTAAAGCACTTTAGTAGTCAAGTATGACAAATATATCCCTGTGAGTGAAAACAAATACAAAATACATTTTTTTATGAATCCGTCAGCACTATAATGTCATTCTTTACAGACATAAGGAAGTGCTTATTTGTGTGCAGAATGAATAACTCATTATATGTGTAAACAATAGTTACCATTTCAGAGTGTCCTCCATTTACATGTCGCTTATAACACATAAAATGTTGACATACTCTCAAATTGTTATTTCTGCTTTTATTATGTTGGCTATATAATAAAAGCACAATGTGATGTGACATGTATGGGACCAGCACTGGAAAACTCACCTCTTTCACATGCCGTTTGAGGTGCATGTAAACACTCTGTCCTGTTTTGCGATAATGTCTCTCCACATGTTCTCGTCCAAAGCCCAGGAATGTGTTCATACACACATACAGGCCTCCCTCAGACTCCTACACACCAAAACAAACAGCGACAATGAAAAGCAGCACCATGTGAAGAAAAACTAACACAACAACAAGTGGAACGCACTGAAAATCTTCAAATATTGCACATGACATACACATTTTCCACACAACGGTCAATGTGTAACAATTAGCATATCTTCTGTCTTGCTCAAGCAGCTTTTGTTGCATCTTGTAAAACAGCCAAATATCTGTTATAAGCACTGTTGCAGAAAAAAAATTTGATAGTAGCATGCCTGCTACTAAAGCTCCTTATAATTACCAGTACACTATGATTATTCAAGCCTTACACATGCATGTTATTTCTTTCATTGTTCTGTGAACCTGTAGGTTTTGCTCCTAGTTTAAAACACTGTACAACTCTACTCTTCTAACGCCACGCCACATATTTTTTCTACCTTATTCTATCTGAAAGAGCCTGTTTGTTTTTCAAACTCCCATTCAAAAAACATCAGCATGTGAGTACTGGCTGACATTTAGGACATTTTCAAGTAACAACCTTCATCTATGCTTTCAATTGTTTTGATTTCACAAAAACCGCATTGTCTTGCTGCACTAATGTGTTGACTCACTGAGACGAAATACACAAAGAATGCACCTTCAAATTTTAACATATATTTGCAACAGGCCCTATGAACCCCCGTGATAAACCTTTAAGTGGCCCAGAGTGTCATACGAGCTTCAAGAGTGCAAGGACAAAAATAAACCAGTCCTCAGGCCAACATGATGAACTCCAGACAGCTGAGTCACCTTTAAAAACGGTGTCTGTGGATAAAGTGGGTTTATAGTGTAACAGTGTTTACAGATAGAGGAAATGTTGATTAAAAGTTTATATTCTGAGATGTAAAAACTGAAGAAATTCAGCAGTCAAGGGGATTCTAAAAAATAATAAATATTATTGACAACCCTTCATTTCACTCTCTCGTAATACTTTGATCATTTATTGTTTGATTGGAAAGTAATCAATGAACAAAATAAAAATTCAGATATTGTGCGTTGTACCTGGTCGATATATATCATGATCACGGTCACCCTGCTAGTGTGCCGCAGACCCCCATTTTAAGAACCACTGGTCTAAGAGCAGTCAAAGTTCACAAATGAATACACTAGGGCACAATTATTTTCACACTCCATTAATCTGTCAATTACATTCTGATTATGGTCCAGAAAATGTTTCAGTGCTTTCAAATGTCTTGTTTTGTCCACAAACCAAAAGGATTCTGTTTTAATGATGTATTTGTTATATGGAGCAAAGAAGGCAGAAAATATCTACATTTAAGAAGCTAGAATTTTCAAACCAATGTTTCGATTATCAAAATAATCAATGAATCATCACAGCCCTAGAATACATCACATCACTGTGACAAAAACTATTAACTTAGTTAAGACAAAGTGGTGAATATTAGACTTGGAGTCAGTTTCTTTGGAGAGCTACTGACAATCAAAACACCACAGGTTGTCTGTTTGCCATCAGGGCTGATGGAGGTAAATGCAAAGCTAAGGGAGGCAGGTGTTTGTCTTTGAACTGAATTGACCTCTGACCTCTCACTTTAACCAGAGCACAGAAATTCATTGATTCAGCCTCATTAGGACCAGGCTCTGGCCAATAACACACACACTTGTTAAGTCCCCCCCTAACCCAGACCAAATGCATTCTCCTGGCTCCTACAATTATGTAAACCATCCCAACTACACGGCTATCCCCAACCCTTACCTTAACATAACCCTTAATCCTATCCTAACCCTAAAACCCACAAAAAGTAATTAGAAATCCATGGTTTTAAAGCTAAATTTGTGCTCACAACCTAATAAAGACCTGTATGTACGTACACAGAGTGTGTGAGAGAGAGAGAGCAGGTAGTGTGTGTCGGTAGAAGTTAAGGAGTTAAGCAGAAAGACTTACAGGAGAGTCGAAGGAGAAGGCACACTCGCTTTTGAAAACCCTGTCTCCCGTCTTGGGGACTCTAATGGTGGGCATGTACGGGACCAGCAGCTCTCCCAGGTCTGCAGCCATCTTCGCATTCCCGCTAGTGGCACCACAGTGCTGCGGAGCCTCCGGAGCAGCGCTGTCACAGCAGAGGATGCTATTTTTAAAGCTCTCTGTCTCTACATTCCTCAGGTCAAGAGGATGTGACGCAGAAAAACATAAAAATAAAATGACATAAGGGAAGAGAGAGGGGGGTTACAAGATGCTACACGCTAAGATAGACAAGCTAGCAATACTCTGTTGTTGTTGTTTTAAAATAAAGCGTTGATTACACGGATGCTACTGCAGCTGCTGCTGCTGTTGACGGTGCTGGTGACGCCGTTTGCTTTCTAGCAGGGCCCCGCCCACTTCTGAGGAGGATTCAAAGCAGCCACACTTTACTACAGCGCGTGTTTTCCTCCTGCAGCATGAAGAGCATGTTTGTGTTTTACCAGCCTCGGAGCGTCATTCTGCACTGACCCGCAGCAGCTGCTGTTGGTACAACAATAAACACTTCACAATGGGAGGATTTTAGACAGTAAATTTTATATTTTAGGAGCATGTTGCGTTTATAACAATAATAATAATAATATTCTTTATTTATAATGCATATCTCATGCAACCCATGTGTTGTTCACCGTCAAATAAAATCAAACTAATCTAGCAGGAAAAAAACATTAAATAAAATTGGTCAAATAAATGAATATATGTATATGAAATTATCATAAAAATCGCAATAAAATAAAGTCAGAATTTAATAAAACAATGTCAAAGTAATTGGCGGAGTCATGTTTAACAAACTAGCTGAAATATAGGATTTTAATCTAATAACCACCACCCCACATATGTTATGATCTCAGGCCCTTTGTCCAAAAGTCGTGTCTGCACAGCTCTGCCATCAAGTGGACACTCCCAGTAACTGCAAAATTTATAGTAACACATTAAACAAACCCTTTTAAAGGTTTATTAAAACAAGCATGAGGCGTCTGCTGGCAGTCTGTGTGTTAGTGGTTCCTATGAAGCCCTCTGTAGCTGGCATGATCACACCACTGATGCAGGGCCAGTCACCAGTAACAGGTTCTGGCTAGACCAGGGGTCTGCAACCGGTATCAGAAGAGCCTTTTTGACCCGTCTCTACTCAAATATAATTCATATGGACCCTGGGATCATGATAGTCTAGTCCAACTTCCTAATGCAGGGCTGGTGGGCCCCATGCACAACAGCCATTTTGACAGCTTGGAAATTCACAAACGTAAATAGTCAAATTGATGATGGCTGAGTTCCATTTAGCTTCCTCAAAGCTCAAAATGACTGCTGTGTAAAGGGCCCATTGGACATAGAAAAACAGGTGACTGTTTATAACGTTGTGGCTCATCAGTGTGTTTCTGACTGTTAAAGCCAGGAGTATAAGTTTTAAATGACATTAGAATGTCTGGAAAAATCCAAATTAATTTTATTCATTCACACAACTTGGAGCTTTCTCTGTGATAGCTAAAATGCTAGTCACAACTGTTTTGATCATTGATTATTGACAAGTGTTTACAATTAATTGGGACTTCCCCATTATCTGTTTAAGTTGGGCTTTTGCCCATGTATAAATCTGGGGGTGGGCCTCAGAACCTCTGAAGTTTGGGAAGACATTGGGGAGGTCTCGTTCACAGCAGACTTGTACACCTGTGATTTTCCTAATGTGAACTGTAAAAATATCTGCCACAAGAAGACCTATTTAAAGTCTTGACATATATATTCCTTTGTTTTCCTTTTTTCTGAACGATAAGTGTAGCTCTCATTACTGATCAAGCTTTTGAATTTGTAGTAGAACAAAACCAATTTGGGACTAAACAATACTGATTCAGGAAAAAAATCAAGAGATTAAAACATACTGTATACATGCATATGCAGGTTTGTGTTTGTATGTATTGCACACGGCTAGGCAAGCTCGGATAAAAAGGTAGATGTGACCAGATATGATCATTCAGAGGATTCAGAACTATGAATACTGACCATACTGAGGGCTGATACTCTTACAGTTCCTCATGGCATGGATTCAACAAAATGTTCTTGTGAGATTCTGTTCAAACTCGACACGATATCACAAAATGTCTGAAGATTTGACAGCTGCTGTATCATTCCACCAATCTACCTCTAATGGATTTGCATCTAGTGACTGTGGTTTTGAACACCCTCTTCTGCCTGACATGGTGTATTATGCTGCTGGAAGTTGTCATTAAGATCAAAAAGGGATCCACATGGTTAGAAATAATGCTGGGACATAAATACCATGGTAAGCTGGTAGTAAAAGGCCACAGTGTCTGGACTCTCTGGACCATGAATTTGTACCATTGACCTACGATTTTTAGCCTCACCAGAAATCAGGACTCATCAGACGAGGCTACACTTTTCCAGTCTTCCTCTGTCCAGCTCTGGTGAAGCTGTGCCCACTGCGGGATTAGAGATTTGTACGGCAGCATAAAATACCATAGAGCCACCCAGCAATGTAACGTCAATAAAAGTTAAAATAACTGTAAACACAGGGTTAACACATTTTCCAGCATGCACTCTGTGTGGACATTGCAAGATCAAATATCAGATTACATAGATATATTTTATTTACTCAAGATGGGAAAACATTTACAAGAAAAGAGATTCATCTGTATGATGTACACACAATGAACTAATTGTCAGGTGTTGACTTTGGGCTGTTGTCGATCAGCTCCTTGTCGACGGTATTCAAATGGAACCATGGGCCGTCTCCTGTCATCCTCATCTGTCGACGCACTTCCTGGTGTTGCAATCTGTCGACGACAAACAGAAGTGAGTTCACTCCACTCCAGGAATATCACATAAAAATCACTTAATCAGGAGTGTTTAAGAAAAAAGTCTAAAATACCGACATTTCATTATGTTGGTTATGTCACCATTCATGTCAATCCTTCTTTGTGTTCCAGTTTTTCAATTTCTGCTATGATCAAAGATTTCAGTAATTTCTGTGTAACTAAGCACACCTATAGCTGGCTCTTTCATTTGCAGTATATTGTATTATTATTGATTGGTCAGCATGTTTATTTATAACCATATCTGGATTGGGCTTTGGTTGAAACTAAAGATAAGTATTTTTTCCAAAAATTTGATGTATCAAATCCTGTGAAAAGAAGACAATTTTCCCGGGAATACTGTAACATACTTTAACATCAACTAAGCTCAGGTCAATTCAGACAACACTGAATGCAACAAGGACACATTTTGTGTGCATTATTGTAATTTTTAGGGTGAAAGAACACAATTTAAATGTTCTGTATGAGCCTTTTAGACACAGATTGTTCTTTTGTTGGTCAATGGCACAGTAGCTTCCTGCTGCCTCTAGATAGTAACACACACAATAATTTTTAAAGCCAAGCACCCATGGGTGCATCGATTAGCACAAGTGCATTTACTACCTGCACAATGTCGACACTAATAAAATGAAAGTAGTTCAATTAAATGAAAGAAAAACTGCCCATAAATATGTACAACAGAGGAGCATGCCTGAGCTTTTTATTGCCTTGTCTAAATAAGCCAAATTGTGTTTTACTGGTGCTTGGTCCTGATTGGATTTCTCAGGAATAATCATATCTCAAGATTAAGCCCTAGTTGAAACAATCAAGAGGGGAACACGAATAGTTTTGGTCAGAGAGTTGGAGATAAAACATCTACATGGGTCATGACTACCGATGACATGGAGCATCAAAAGGAATATTCAGCAGGTATGCAACGTTGGCAGGCATTTCATTCTAAAGTTAGAACAGTGCATTTTATGGTTTGACAATTACAGTGGCGCCAATTTGAGTGTCAATATAGTTATGTCTCTGGTGGAAGTTAGAGATGTATTTTTTTTCCCCACAGCACCACAACAGCCTTCTAGACTTCACACATGACCAGATGAGATGCTCCAGCAGAACACACTGGTACTGACACTAACCTCATGTCTGCCTTCTCTTTCTCAATATGGATTGCTGCCATCGCCTTTTCATAGTTCTTCACTGGGGAATCACAGAAGTTCCGTGCAACCCACCTGGTGATGGGGTGCTACAATGACACATGAACACACTTTTAATTAATTACAATGCATTGATGCAAACAGAAAATAGGACAATCAACACCATCACCATTAGTCTAATCATGGAATGTACACATTGCAGTGCAATATCATGCAATATAATAAAAATAATATGACAGTGTTGCCTTGAAGTCATTTGTGACTGCGATTGTAACATTTGTAATACAATATATTTGCATTGAGCTAAATAATATTACAGAACATTTTTATCAATTTTACAGTTCAGCAATCACATGTTATCATTTTTAAAATATCAATGCATGCATGGCAGGGCAGGGCTTTAAAATATCCAGAATCACAAAAGCAACATTTTCACCTGCAGCCTTTTAAAATGATGGCACTGCATCCAAGGCTTAGAGACAGTTCAGTGGCACAGAAAAGATTCTGAATGAATTAATGACATTAAGCAAGCCACATACCTTATAGTACTCCCAGTACTCAGGTTCGTAGTCCTCAGGAATTTCAGCCAGCTCTGCCTCACCTTCACAACACAATCCAAACATTATCAACTGATCCAAACAAAGCACCAAAACATGCACCAACTTTTCTCACTTACCAATGAAAACGTTCACAAATGTGATAACGACAGCCACAGGAACTCCAGTAAGGAGGATGTAGTATTGCTGGAAACACATGAGGAAAAAAATAAAACAAGACTATTTCTGCCAGGTTTTTGTTTCATTCCTTTGCACCTCTAGATGTGAGAAACCACAAGCAGAAGAGTCAATGTTATACCTAAACGTGGTCCACGGTGGTTTTGACCCTTGCATTGGCTCCTTGGAGTCTCCGCATAATGTTTATAATCCATCCATCGCCAACTGCTTTAATAGCCACATGAGTGTCTATTTTTATTCTAGTGGTGATCATGATGCAAGTGAAATTGTACATATGCATTAATTATACATGCATTAATCGAGAAATCAAGAATCATAAAACTTCTCCCTGTGTGTGTTAGTTTCTTCCCAGTCCAAAAACACATAGCATTTAATTGAATACTCTAAATTAACCTTAGGTATGAACGTGAAAGTGGATGGTTGTTCGTCTCTGTATGATGGCCCTACAATGGACTTGTGATCTGTCCAGGGTGTACCCCGTCTTTCGCCTTGTCAGTTGGGATAAGCTCCAGCCCCCGGCGATCCTCATGTGGAGGATAACGTGGTAGGATGGATAAAACGAATGAATGAAAAATAGAAAGCTTGTGAGCACACAAACACGCTCTGAAGTGATATGTGGTTGTAAAATAATAGGTGGGGCTTCAGAAATACAAATTCTTACAACAACTACCTCTTAAGGGAGGCTTTTATTTCATTAAATGCTGAGACTGCGATTATTAACATATAAGTTATAGTACTTACCAATAAGCGCAGAAATCTCTTGTCATAGTATTCAGAGGGCTTGATGACAAACGTTTTCTTTCCATGACTCCAACGTACAGCCACTGTAAAACAAGGTACACTATTAGCATGCTGAGACCTGAGTACGACTCTGCTTGTTGATATAACATAGTTCCGAACATATGGCCATTATGTTTAACTAAAATTCACATTGTGCCCCATTATGTCCACTGTATGATCACACAGATTATTTCTAGGGTGTTATTATTATTATTATTGTTGCTGTTGTCATATCACCCTCCTTGCATTATTGTTACACTGGTATGGGAGACAAATGCGTGTGATACAAATCACTCCTGTTTTTAGAATTGTGTGGTATTTAATGCACATCCTCCTGGGTCTAATCTTTTGGAATGGAACGATCACGCACACATATTTACTGAACCCTATAGTATTTCAATGTATATGTTAAAAAAATTTGGAAGGATGTGGCTAATACATTTAAATAAAGTTTCAATATTTTGAATCCGACTTATGTGTGGCATGGAATTGCAAACAATGATAAGTTATCGTTCAGACGAAATAAAACAAATGAAATACATGTTATCAAACACCAGTGGCTCCAATGAAAAAGGTGTTGTATCCTTTGTTGACAGACGTGTAGACGTTACCAGCTAGCTTACGTTGTCAAAGCTAGCCAGTCCCGGCACAAGGTCATTAGAAGAAATGATTACGGTTAGGGTCAAAAGTCTACGTTTCAAATGGCCAGTGTGTCTCTTACCTTTATCCGTCCGGGGGACTGTTCTGGTGAGTAGGTTTGCCGCAGTGTTTCCAGATCTTAGAGGACTCAGTCTGGCTGCAAAGGCAGCAGCAGACCTGAGAACACTCATACCCACCATCGCTACTGTGGGAAGTGAAGCGCACGCGCAGAAACACGCGCGCTGAGCGTGTGACAACTAGCGATCAAAGAACACGTGAAGCCAAAACCGCCATTTTTAATGAGGGCAAAGGAGGATGACGCTGAAGTTAGCCTCAGATTCTGATAGTAAGAGCCCTGAAAACCGCATACACAAATATGTCTCTTTCTGCATTAAAGATATAAACTACAGACACATTACATTTTTTGAAATCATATCCATTGGGAAATATTCACATTTATGAAAAACATGTGGTTCATCAACGTGGTTGCTAAAGTTGACTTCTGAAGTTCCAAACTGAAACTAGCTTCAATCTTAACGTTAGAGTAGATGAGAGTATAATTTTATGATTTAGTAGCTACTGTTGCTAACATTGTGACATACATTTTCCTGTTTTACAACCGTTGTTTATGTGTCTGTAATTTTATTAGCACTGTGTAGATTTCTGTTGTATTCTTATCCATTTCTAACCTTCCGCATTGTGTGTATTTTATTACACTTTGTGTGTTTTTATTTATTTAATATAAAGCACTTTGATGGAAAGCGCTATACAAATACATGTATTATTATTGTTATTATTTATGATATATTAATCACGTAACAATAATAATAATAATATATATATATATATTTAAAAGGTAGAGAAATGCATTTTGGGTATTGTGGGCGGGACTACTGTAAACATGGCGGCGTCCTCATCAGCAGGACGCGTCTTGACTCTTTGCAAGCAATTTCAAAATGTGATGAGGATATGTTCAGCGGTAAAGACTCAGCAGCACTGTGCCGTCAATGCGACCCAATACCTGAATCGAATTTACAGGTAAGAAGAAGCCGCTTTAGTACTAAATTGATATCGATGTTGTCTGTTTAAATGAAGAGACAGTAAAGTCACCGCGCGGACGGACCATTCAGGACTCATCTTTTAAATTAAAGTGTGAATAAAACGACAGTCCCTCCCGTTTAAAGTAGAAACCAGAGGCCACCTGCCGTTTTTGTGGTTTATCCGCTCTTGGACTTACATATTCATTAATTCAGTCAGTCAGGCCTGTGTCATGTGTATTATGTTTCAGATTTCAGTGTGTCTTTGGGATAAACTAGATGTCCTTCATAATGTTTTGATGATATAACTCACTAAATGAGAACAGGGAGTCACAGTTTGAAGAGTAATCCAGTCCAACATTATATTATTTGAAATTCAATGTTTGTTTGCTTTTCAACACAATGGTCATAAGTAAATAATTAAATCTTTATTCATAAACTACTTTTATAAGTGTTACAAAATGCTATGTGGTACATAAAAACAACAATATACTAGAGCAAATTAGATTAAACAGAAAAGGCTGGGAAGGCTAGTTTGTAAGTATATAGCATAAGTGCATCATTAAAATAATTATTTATATTTTAACCTCTCACCACTATATTTATAGTTAATTGTTCATGTATTTGTTGAACTAATGTTAACTAATGTTTGAATGTTTAACCAGTGTTTGAATGTTTTCCAGGTTTGTAATCAAGATCTTTCCATTTTCCTGCTGCCCTTATGGAAATAAAGTTGAACCTAATGACGAGAGACCTAGGATCTTCTTAATTTAGAAGGAAACATGCCTGCCTGTTGTATTTACTGTGTTAATATTCAAATCTGTTTTAATTCCCCATAAGTCCTGACAGACAATTTTTGTGTGTCTTCCAGGGAAAAGTCTACACTTGCTGCCCTTTCTTGGTGCAGTCCAACAAGCTCTTTGAGTCAGTATCGAGCTCTGCACACAACCATCAGCAGAAGAGGACTGGAAGAGTTTTTTGACCTCCCTGAGAACTGGGGAGAGACCAATGTGAAGTCAGGTAAAGCACTGAAGCATTCAGAAAACTTTGGCCTCCACTGTGAATTTTCAGACCTTTTTAATTTGAGATCATTTTAATATGTACCTAGTTGTGTGTGTAGATCAGCTTCATAATGATAAGAAACATTTTTTGTAAAGTCTCAATCTCAATTTTAAGTAAGTTATATTCACGAGCACCTAATAAAATTTATTAAACACTGTAGCACAGTTGTAGTTGCAAGGAATTCCTGATGATAGCTTTTCATTGTTTCCACTGATTATTTTGTAGGTGCTCCATGGACTGCAAAACATCTGAGAACTAAGAGCAATGAGGATTTACACAAACTCTGGTAAGGACTGCAGAGATTAGACTACAACTGCATAAAGATTTGTCTGCTGTGAGTAATGCTCTCCTCCTGTCTCAGGTATGTGCTGCTGAAAGAAAGGAACATGCTGCTGACAATTCAGCAGGAAGCAAAAAGGCAAAGGGTTCAGATGCCAAGTCCGGAAAGGTTAAGGAAGGTTGGTATGACCCTCAACAGACACGACTGTTGCTGTAGAAATGATAAATAACATTTGACAAATCTAATTCGGTAGCAGGGTATCATGCGTTGTGGTGGTTTCGTATGAATGATATAAATCTTCATCTTCCTAGATTGAACGTTCCATGATCCGGTTGGAGACAGTGGTCACTGAGAGAGAGACGGCTTTGCGTCTGCTGCAGACAGGACAGGAAAAAGGCCGACCAGGAGCCTGGAGGAGGAATCTATTTGGGCATGTCTACTGGTGAGGACCACTTCTCTATATAAATGTATCATGTCGTGCATACATAGAGAAGGATTTCACTCTTGCATAACTTTTGGGATTCAGTCTAGGTGGTTCCTTTTTTGTGCATATTTATTGACCAGTCTGAATTTTGAGTAAACTGACCCTCAGTCAGTGATCTATAACCTGTATCTTATAATGGGCCATGCTATGGAAAGTGGTGGTGGTGGTGTGACTCAAACATTTTTTCTCTTTCTGTCAGGTATCGATTCAAAGAGTATGCAATTCCTTGGTACATGAATAAAAGATATAAGCGAAAGAAGTTCTACACACCAAAGTTTGTCCAACCACACATGAGGTAAGTTGCAGTCTGACTCATTTAAGTTTTAAGAAGAAAGGTTTGTGGAAAATGTGACCCCAACCCTGAGTTATGTTCGTTTCCATTTTTCAGACTGCGTTTGGAGAAAAGCCTCCAGAATAGGATCAGGAGAGCAAACTTGAAGAAGCAAAAAGAGGCCAAACTGAGGGAGAAATTCCCTCAAATGAAGGTCTCTTCATTATGAAATTACAGGCTCTCATTGTACAGCTGTCACATGTTTCAAGAAAAAATGTCCTTTCCACTTCTTATTGATAAGTATATACATGGCAGTCCGAGTCATGCCAATTAAAATAACCGAGTGTCTTGTCATTTTTATCTGCGTTTAGATTTATTTGTCCAGCTGTTTGGTTGGTACTATAGGATAAATTATGCTACGCCCTAAAAACACACCAGATAGTGTGGGGAGGATTTTAGTTATTGTTGGGTATCATGTGACCTTGGATAATCTTTCAAATATAACTTTCATTACCCACTTGTCTGTACATATAAAATTGTTTCCTGTTAAAAGAAAAACCCACTCAATAAATATTTAACAAAAAGGGTTTTTTTCAGATACTTTGTAGCCAAGCAAAAGTGAAAATTAAATACAAATTTATTTGAGTTGACACATGAAGCACAGGCATGAACTGGCTGCCTTTGACAAGTTTACTCACTACATAGAAAAAGGCTTATGGACAAAAAACATTTTTTACCCCAAACTAAGGTTGATCTTCCTAAAAGTAGTTTACCGTGTTCTGCAAAAACCTTGCACGTTATGTGCTATTTTCCCCCCGTGACCAATAACTGAACTTCAATACACATCGAGCTAAAACTGACCGACTGCAAGGTGTCCACAAAACAGCAACAACCAAATGTTAAGGAGACAAACCAACTGTAATGACATAAACAGAAATAAACATTTTTCACTGTGACACAGTTTATATTGTGGATGTTTGCTGATGATGCTTTCCACAATAAATCATGGACCAATTCAGTAATAAAATGAAATCATACAAATGAAGTGAACTTCCATCAGTGCTCCTGAGTCTGGGGTCAACTCTGTAGGACTGATAATGCTGAGCTTATGGCAAAGAAAGTAACAGGAGAAAGGTCAAGGGCACTTCCTGTCCACACACTGCTTTCCTCCCTCCTCATACTCCTGTTTGGAAATCCACATCTGCTGGAAGGTTCCCTATCAGAATGAGAAAGCAAGGTTTAATTTGAGCAAATCATTGCAAATAGAATTAGCAAGTGTCAGGGGTAAAAAAACTAACATCTGTAGAACAAGCACTATATATTAAAACAAAGTTGTCAAGGGTGGATGTGTGAACTTAAAGTTCTCTTATTTTGCCTTTAATTTGGGTTTAAAATAACCTACATGTACACATGTTCATAAATCTATTAAGAAGTTTTCTTTAATCAACTACTAACATTCAAGAGGCTTCTTCAGTTCAGTTTAACTTAACTCAAGCAAGTCCAGTCGCCTGCAGCTAACTACAGAAGATGACGATTACATGGATGACTGAGAACCTTCCCAGACATATTTTTACATAATTTACCTTTAAATAATGATACGTTCTAATAATTAACTGTGTCCTTACAAGTGATGCCAGGATGGAGCCTCCTATCCAGGCACTGAAGCGGCGCTCCACTGTTGTGTTGTTGGCTATCAGCTTCAGCCTCATGCTCTGCCAAACACAGAAAAACATGTTCAGCCATATAAAAGTAACAGCAGAATGATAAAACATCAGGATAGTATTTTCTCTGAACCAAAAGTGGTATTACTGTAACTCACCGGGGGAGTTTTCTGGGAGAGTTCTCTGTTCAAACGGTCAGTGAAACCTTGAATGAGTGTGTTTCCTCCTGTCACCACCACACTGCCATACAAACCCTAAAATGCACCAAAGGAGAGTCTCTTTTAAAGATAGAAAAAGTAATATCTGAAGAGCAACACAGACACAGCTCTCCTCTAGTTTTCTAATATTGCCAAATGTTTTTCTATTACCAGAGAGGTACCCAAATATCTCTATAAAACATGTCCAAATCACTCCAGAAAGTGGTTTGTTTTACACACTCTGTACACTCTTGGTAAATAAAAATACAAAAATTATTTTTAAATGAAGTCATTGGAAATTCATTCTCATCATGAAAAGATCTTTGAAAGAACAGTAAAACATAGTTGAGTCTCCATGAAACATCATGATATTCACCGGCCGGATGTCAATGTCACACATTCCCACACTGGTTGTCACCACGTGGCCAACTCCCAACATGGTGTTTCCAGACAATCCCTGAAGAGATCAGAATAAACACACACATTACAAGACACTCTCAAATGACTCATAAACTACACATTTGGAAACTTAACAGCTTTCATAACACTGCTGGCTGTTTTATTTGGCAAAATATCCAGTGATAGATTATGTTTGGCTGTGGCTGCTCGATTAGCTTCACAGGCTGAAGGAGCATGCAGAGCAAGCACCAACCTTTGCATTAGAGGGATCAAATAAACCCTCTGGGATCTTCAGCCTCTCAGCACCAAAGTCACAGTTGTAGCCGTTGGGCAGCTCATAGTGCACTGTTGGCATCTGTGCAGCCACCCTGTGAAAGACACACAGAGATATCTGTTAGTTACTCCTTTACGGGTTAAATATTTTAACATGTCATAAGACTGTTGATTATTAAGTCCACCTGGTCATTCAAGCCAAAGAAAAAAATGACAGGCAGATGAAACATCCACATGTCACTGCTAAAAGATGTGTTATGTAACATTTTAGCATTAATCCAGCCAACAACGAGATTAATGTACTATAATATTTCAGTAATAGCATGTTATTTCCAAACTAATATCCAGGTAATAGCTTGGAAATAGCTAGGAATATTTGTATTCAAGGTAATGGACCGTTTCATTTTGGATGCGTTTAAATCCATCTCTGCTATAACTTCAGGGGGAAAACCATGTGAAACATCAGAAAGAGGAAGGAAATAATATACGGTACTACGAATTAACCAGTGTGTTGCCCGTTGTTTTATTTATTTTTATGTATTAATAGATCACAACTATTCATTGCCATTTGCACAAACTGGCCATGTAAAGACCAAAGGCACAGGGGATCAAAACAAGATAACAATTCCCATGATACCACGGTGCTTCCCAATGTCATCCAGTGCATTTCATTTTTGCATAGACTGGGAAGTTCCCAGTGGGAACCATGTGGAGTAACATTGGTATGTGAGAAATGATGGCTCTAAGGGTTTTAGGTCATCAACCGCAGCCAGCCTTTTCTTAAGTCATCTCGTGGAGTGACTTGAATATGTTAAAAACTCTCTTACTGTTCATCGTATGGAGAGTCTGACACCTGCAGCACAGACGCCTGGAAATCCTGGATCACACACTGCAACCATAAAGACAAATTTTATCATTTACATTCATAAATGTAAACTATGTTTCAAGACTCGATCATTATACCAATCTTAGCACAAATGATTTGCGGATATTGGATTGAATTCAGAAGAGTTCACTGCTTACATTACACATGTAGTTGTGCCATGAGCGGGTAACCTGAGGTAACTTCTCCTTTTTCTTCCAGCTGGCTGGGGATCCCTCCCGCACTGGATCCTGTGAGGACACAAAAAACACTGTAAAAGACTGCTGTGATCACAATCAGAATATATCAAAATAATATCAAAATTAACCCAGTTTTAGGCAGGAAATAAAGTGAATAACATGATGTATGCTCATAGCATGCATGAATATGTTTGTTCAGACAAAAGTATAAAACTTCTAATAGACGGTCAGTTAATGTTAAGGCTGTGTATTGGCAAGAATCTGGTGGTGCGATACATATCCCATTACAGGGGTTGTGATATATTGGAAATATATAAGCGAGGTAGTATATAGCGATTTTTAATACCCCAGAATTGTCTATTAAGAAAAAGTAATACTAACAATTTTCAGTTTTCTTAGTCTCTTGAGAGGAGAAGCGGAAGAGAGTCAAATTGCCTAAAGTTTGCTGCAGACTAGTGGTCAGACCTGTAAATACAACACAAAACTGCCAGTAAAACGCAGTCAAGAAAATCCCCACACTGAAAAGGTACTTAAAAGTTTCAATACAGTATTGTACCATGAGATGTAGTGTGTTAATGGTATGGAGGAGTTTCCTGTCATGCCTGTATGGCAAATATTAGGACTAGTAATACCACAGCTAACAACTAAAATATATATCATTCCACCTCTTTGTACTGACATATTTTAGGAATTCAAATGTGTTTCACCTTTGACGAAATCATATAAGGAGGGACTATTTCGGCACTCAGCTCTTGGAACAGCTCTCTGCACTGCATGCTCATGAAGTCTCCAGCCAGGGGCGACTTGACAATACCTGCCAGAGAGAATGAAAAACTTAGGATTCAGACTGGAAAGGAACACAATCAACCTCTACCATGTTAACTTAGAATACAACAATAAAAAAAACCTCTCCGTTTTAACTTGCACAGCCTGATGCACTGTGACCATAATTGTGCTTCTCTGACATACTGTACAAAGGGGCTGGAGTTACAGAACATGTACAATCCTCATCTTTCAGGGAACACTCCACTCCACACTCAACAGTCCAACAATTCCAAATCCATGACACCCTAACTGATGCTTGTATTAACTGAGCATTTGTAGTAGCAGCAGGCTTCATTAGTAAGTCTTGGGTGTTTGGCTCAATCAGTATGGCAGCATAAATCACAACAAGGTGTTGTATTCCCTCCCTGTATGTCAGCCACACCCAACGTGTATACTAATGAATGATTTGTGTTTAGAGGTCTGTAGAGGTCATCGTTGTCCAAAACACATTGAGTCAGTTTACCTTCAAATCGAGTTGCTACTGACTTGATGTGTTTTGGAGGTTGAAGGTTTACCTTGCTGCAGGACGTAACCGTCATGTACTGGAATGGCAGTAGTATGTGTGGCTCCGCTGTCAAGGACTAAACCTGTAGACCGGCCATTTGCAAAGCTTGGGAATGCAGAGTAAAGGAAATTCAATGCTGTTCATTATGCAACAGTTACATTGTAGGTTTAGAGAAACTACCAGAGTTTAACAAAAAAGTCTATTCAATCATCATTCTTTCTGGATCAAGTGAAGCAGTTAAGGATACGCAGAGAGAACAGCTGATTTGCAGAGGAAGAATGCAGGAATGTTGTAATGTTCAAACATCAGCTCTGTTAGTTTCTCTCGTTTCGCTCTTGTGTTCCACTGTAGGCACAAAACAGAAGTTCAACCACTCACAAAATATCACTGTCATTGTTGCCACAAACATTTCTCAACAAGGTGATAAAGACCACAAACAGTCTACATTGATCGCTATGGATGGTGGACTTTCTAACCCTCTCCTCAACTATCTCTAAAAAAAAAGACATCTTAAAGATCACCAGCTGGTAATCAACAAACGAAAGTTAACTCACTGAAGCTTCTGACATAAGCACTGGATGCAGGCTTGGTTCCGACTTGAAGTGCATCTTGTAGGTGTGATCCAAAATAGCCTGGAAACTGTCCCAGTCCTCAACTGTAAACAGAGCAGAAGGAAACACCAGTGAAGTTACTGCTGATTGGCCACTTTTAGGGTTATTAAAACATGAGATAATCATAATGTTTTTTAGATTCCATATCTATTTTTTTAACTGTTGTGCAGATACTGCTAACAAAACTACAGTAAATATTCTTCACACACACACACACACACACACACACACACATAAAAACCCCAGTGTCACAAAAAACGTGCCTTCCATTATCGGTGCTGGGTCAGATGGTGGAGAAACTGGAGCGATGATGAGCTTTTTTAGATAATAATTTCTTCCAGGTCAGCACTCTAGGGGAGCATGTGGTCCCATAATGCTGTTCTACTGCAATTAGGATGGGTGTCACATTTGTCTCTAAATAGCCTCACTGTCAAACACCATTGGACCAGATTCTGAAGAGCATCATTAGCTAGGTCAGTGCACCAGATCACTTGATGAATGTCTGCAGTTGCTGATTTGTCGGAGGTGACAAATCAAACACGTCTGCCAAATACATCATTTGTTACCAATAACTAGCAAAGAATTTCAATTTATTATTATACTGTGAATGTTTGGAGGAAAAGAAAAAGAAAAAGAAATTATTTTAATACACATACACACAGGGAAAAAGCATAGACCCTGGGGTCGTAACGATGACTAAATAAGCGATCAACAACAAAGTAATAACTGTTTTAACTCTATCAACAATTTTGATAACCGATTAACGTCACATCAAAAATAAAAGCCAAATATTATCCTGTATCAACTGCACTGATTTCAAGATGTATCAAAGTTTTTCAGAAAAATTGCAATTGGATATTTCTTTTCATAATGGCAACACTAAATAGGAGAGCTGATGACTTGGTCTTAAATAATCTCATTAATATTCATGCTTAGCAGCAGTCAACGATATATCAGTTATGGTTCTGACAAGTTCATCTATAAAGTCGGTTATGAGACCAAAACAGGTCAATTATGACATGAATCAAGCAGACTGGGATATACAAATATTAACAGCTCAGTTCATGTCATGATGTCATGATGTCATACCCTGACGCATAAATGAATGTTCATTTACAACACACATAAATGCTTAAAATATCCCATTGTTTTTTTTTTTATTATAAAACAAGTTCTTCCTATGCTTGATATTTGTGTCCACTCATGGATGACATTGCAGCAAATAAATAAATGTCGTCTTTGGATTTTAATTAAAGCTTAAGAAAAACCATAAACATCAACCAAACACTCACTCATGCCATTCTTGAGTGGAGACATGACCTCCATGTTCTCTCTGGGTACCCTCAGCTGGTTGGTATCGATGTAATAGGTGGTACCACTCTGCTTGCCCTTGTCACCATCCGTCTCCATGGGTGTGCTGCCATCCTCTCGGTCAAGAGTCACACCTATAACCGTCGGGAAGTCGGCCTGGACAACACAGGACACACAGTAAGGTACACTGCCACACACCCTCTTTTACTACTCAGTGCTTAACTGTGCTGCTCATTTGGATTACTGTCCTTGTCCCAGTATACAAGTGGGGGAATTGGTCGGTCCAAAGAAATTAACAGCTTGAATTTCTCCATAATTGTTTTGCGGTTGTCCTATTCTTCTGTGTACTGGCCTCACTTATCACTTCTCTTATTTTATCAGTTTTTATTCGGACTGACACAAAGAGTATCATAAGAGTGACATAAACAGAACAATGGCTATTGCAAGTAGAGCTGAAACGATGAATCGATTATTAATCGATTACTAAATTAATCGACAACTATTTTGATAATCGATTTGAAGCTTTTTCATGATTAAAACAAGATTTCCGATTGTTTAAGCTTCTTAAATGTGAATATTTTCTTCATTTCTTTGCTCTGGATAACAAAGAAATCATTAAAAGTCAATCATTTTGGTTTGTGGACAAAACAGGACATTTGAGAACGTCAGCATTTCCATGTTTGACGAACACCGATCAACATTTTTTAAGGTTTTCTGATATTTTATAGACCAAACGATGAATTGATTAATCGAGAAAATAATCGACAGATTAATCGATTATGAAATAATCATTAGTTGCAGCTCTAATTGCAAGTTCATCCAAATCCAAAATTGTGTGAATAAATTCCCATTTTTGTGAAACACTGAGTGTGTGAAGTGGAAGCAATGATCATCTCTCTATGAGAACTGTGAACTATTTGGAAATACTAAAATGTCCCCAACTTATTCATCAAACAGTGTGGCTTATATCTAACAGTACATCTTACAAAAACAGAAAGGGTTGTGTTTTGTAAATGTACAGAGTTTGAATCCTACATGACATGATTCCTGTGAAAAGATTGGTTACAAAACTGGGTTCTGTCATACTAACGTACTAGAATTGGACTCACTGCATACTGAGCCACATTAAAGGCAATTCTGACATGGCCGAAATAGAGTTTTTCTGATTCTGTTGCTGTTCTATTTTTCCTGCTAAATGTTCTATACGTTTTAATCACGTGTGTTAGTATATTACATAAATAAAGTCTGATTCATTGATGGATTGATAGAGATATAACACGTCAGAGGTGTCACACTTGCAAAACACCACTTAATATCACATTATAATGCAAGCATGAGCTGCGACCTCCTCTTCTTTAAACAGACAGACAGAATATAATACTAACTATATTTGCATTACATTCAGCATTACAGTTTATACATAAGCTTGTTAAGTGTTTTGTCCATGTTGTCATTTTCTTTGGCTTTTGATATTAATAGATTTCTTTTTGCACCATATATATGTTTTTATTGTGAAGTATGCATTATTCAAAACCAAACAAAGTATTTTACTTTTATGTCTGTGAAATATCATCATGAATATCTTAAGCAACCGGCCCCCTCTTGACGAAGCTAGATGCCCATTGGCCCCCAGTTCAACTGAGTAAAGTGTGCAGAGGGACTTTAATCCATCTCTCATATATGGCTTATCCAAGTAATGCTTGCAAAATCAAGATCTTCACCTAAAGCACAGGTAAATTCAAAACCAAGCAAGTATTCCAGAATGATCTGAACCCAATTAATGTTGTCTGTCTCCAGGGTGACAGACCTCATTTCTTGACATTGGCTTACCCCTAGAGGGTAGAGGGAAGATACAGAGAGGAAGGAAAGACAGAGTTAATTAGGTTGTTTGAGTGATACACTTACTTTGGGACAATCTTCTCCCGCATAGCCAGCTCTTACAGAATAAGAGCCTATGTCGAACACCAAAGCTCCGACCTCATCTAAGAAAATGAGAAGTGTTGTGAATATGATTAAAACAGTAAATTTAGCAATCATTAAAATAACTACTGGTATTGTTCCAGTATTGCTCTTGCAGCCAATGTGCATCAGTGTGAAATGTTGTCATTTTGTGTTTCAAAACCTCCATCAAGAAGTTTTCTTGGGATGTTATGAGGAATTTTTTTTTAAAATTGTTGGTGGTGATCCTGAGATACAGGAGATTCAGAACATTTTAGAAAATAAATGGTAAGCTTGTGACGCAGAGGTTTGCACTCTCTGAGAGCTTTTTCCTGTCAAATTATATATTATTTATTGTCAGTGAGTGCACTGTTAGATTAATTTCATCTAACATGAGGTGCTTATATATAGACATACAGGCATGGGTGTATTGGCATAAGAGGGTAATATAATACTCGACACACCTTTCATAACATTTGAAACATCTACTGATATTGATATGGGGACAGAAAGTAAACTCTGAAACTACAGATTCATCAGCTGATGTGTCAAACAATGTGGCAAAAGCTTCAAACACGTAAGTATCCTGGTTTACACGGTGTGTAAACCAGGATACTTACTGGGGGAAATATTACCATTAATTATCACACAGGTCTGTATGACCTACTGTATTAATTTAGTGATATTGCAAAAATCCTACTTTTACCTATTTTAAGTGTGTAATGCAACTGTCATTATAACATGTAAAGGTAGGTTACATGCCAGCCCTTGGATAAATTAGATCCTTATAATAATTTATAGTTTTGTGAGACCTACATTTTACACAAACAAGGTGATGCGTTCAAGAGCTCGGTAAGCCCACTTTCATTCATTTTCTTGCTAGTTAGGTAGCGGCACTGCTGTTGGTTTACATTATTGTTGTATTAACAAATGAAGCTACAATACACCAGACTTCATGCAATGAAAAAATAACGTGGTTGGGAATTATTACTCTGGAAAACGACAAGAAGCGCGTATATTTAACTACTTTACCACCGTCTACATGTTAGCCCTGCTAACTTAGCTAGCTAGCAACAAAGCTGGCTAAAGCTACAGTGCAGAACAACGTGGACAACAGCACGGTTTTATTTTTAATCATAAGATCTCACTCACCGCCTCCATACACTCCGCCACTCATCCTATAAACGATCACAATAGCAACTTTTCAGTGTAAGTGGTTACGGTAGAAGTGGAGCCGCTGAACGGTTAATCACAACAAAGGGGATCCGCTAGCATGGGTCAATCTGGCGAAGCAGGCGCCACACTGTGTTGAGCCCGCTGTCCAATCAGAACACAGCATAGTGGCACTACTTCCGCCAGACGCACATCTGCGTGTAGCCCCGGCGTCAACCTGTGAGGGGCAGCAATGAGAATCTAACCTACCGGAAAACCAAAAGAAAGAAGAACATCAATAATTCTTTCTTTCCTAGGAGTGGACGTGGCCTCCGAGCACCTGATATCAACGTGAGTAAAAACTTATCTCACGAGCACAAAAGTGTCTTCAAATCGTTTCAATGCAAAGGTGCATGTAGCGAGGGTCCAGATATCTTATCGGTTCGTTGATGTGTGTCCGTGTAAATTGCAGGACCTTGAGTGGCGGTCGTTTATCTCGGCCACCATGTCGTTCCATGCTGCCAACTTTTTGCACTCAAACACATGTACAATGTGGGATTGAACAGATTCAATAACTAAATAATTTAAATTGTTTGCAGTCAGAGACACGCCTCTATCATTAGGGTCAAGATTCAAAACCTCACGGTGGCAAACCTGGATTAATTGCTCGAGTGCATATTGTGGTTAAGGTAACTTTGTTGCCTTAAACTTAAAAGAAGGGTCCACGATAGTGTAATTTAATGCTTATTTATAATAAATAAACTTGTTTCTATTTGATGCAGTGGAAGAGAATATATTGAACAATTGCCTTCGTTCTAAGTGAACGGGGAAAACATATACAATTAATTAGTAACCTGAACCTGTTCTAAGTTCACTGGTGCAGTTTTTCAAGTTTTTTGGCATTCTTCCATTCCTTCCTGAGAGACTTTCTTAAATCTGTCTCTTCAAAGCTGTGATATTGGACCCGTGATTCTCACGTCAGGGCTCTGTGAAGGCCACACTATCTGTTGCTGAACACATTGTTCTTGCTACTGAAGATAGTACTTTCTGACCATGACACTGCTTTTTGCGTCATTGTCATACAGCAGAATGAATTTGGTACAGTGTGTGACACTTGTGCATAGGACTGTATTTTTGACCATATACACACGGACAATCTTCTTCCCTTCTTTGACGCTAATTTACTCACAGCAGCCAATACTTTAAGCAATTCTCCTGTGACCTCTGGCATCATCAGGGCGTTTTTGCCCAGACAACTGCCACTCACTGAATATTTTCTTTTTTAGAGCTTTCGCTGTACACCTTTAGAGATGGTTGTGTGAGAAAATCCCAGTAGATCTGCAGTTTTTAAATATTCAGACAGCAGCCTATCTACCACCAACAACCATGCCACGATCAAAGTCACCCACATCACCATTTTTTTTTCTTCCCGTTGTCAGTTTGACAAGTCATACTGACCATCTCAACATGCCTAAATGCATTGAGTTGCTGCAGTGTGATCAGCTGATTTGTACACCTGTGTTGTTTATGTGTACCTGTCCAGCGACTTGAACGGGTGTACCTAATGAAGTGGCCTTTGAATGAATGTATTCATTTAATTTAGTCATTTTGTTTAATTTTGGCAGACTCTGACGGTTTGTATTCCATGTAGTAACTGTACTATTTTCTTCATACCAGTTGACCCAATTAGAGCGGCAACAACCAATTTAATACCTGTGCATTTTCACGAAACTGACCTTGACACTTCAACCATCAATTTTGAGTTTCAATTTGTTATGAATGAAAACTACAAATAAACAGCAAATATACACAATGCAGGGTCTGTATTCAGTTATGTTTCTTCTTTGTTTAAAAAAAAAAAAAAAAAGACAAACGATAAACCCAAATTAAAATAGTTGCAGGGAAATCTTGTTGCTTGACTAATTGACTATTAAATATGCATAAATGAGGAAGCTGTAACCTAGGGCATCTTTTTTAAAAAACAAGCTATCTTTGGAAAACACCTGTTGACTGTAGAACATGTGCACTGTCGCCTGCAGTACACTGTTACACAACTGACACACGGCTTCCATTATTTATTATGTCAGTGACGTTGATAGATTTTTTTCAACCTAGTGAGTTCCATGACCCACAGGTGCTGATATATATGGATCCCTGTGTAATACATTGGGCCCCCAATCAAAGTATTATTTCTTGAGAAATTGTATTATTAAACTCCTGTTTGGTGCTGGTGGCCTGTGCTGAGACGGGGGTGGGTTTATCTTGTGCGCACAATATGTGGAGAAACATTATGACATTGCTACTCACGAACAGGTGTTATTAAAGGTGAGTTAATGTGTGTTTTGAGCAGTTCATACTGTGACAGTCCTTGTATGTGTGTGCGGCACGTCAGAGGGCACTGGGAACAGGAGGAGAGACAGCAGATGTAATGTCAGCTCTGACACTTCACCAATTAGTCCACCTTGTGTCGTGTTCAATACGCTACCACAATGAATGTTGTATGTATATTGAGGAAACTCAACAATGTATTGTTGTCAAGGAAGAATGAGGTGTGTCCGTGGGACATATGGACAGTGAGTTTGATGTGTCCTTTTAGATTTAAATGCATCCCTGAATGTTGAAGTTTTTTTGTTTTTATTTACAGTATAGCAGCAGTTTATCCAACTGAAGTATTGTTTTGTGAAGTATTTGTTTGAAATTTTATAATTTTATATAATTGTCAGTTGTAAAATTGTAAAATAAATTTTTCATTTTGTTTGCTTTCAGCATCCATGCAGCGCTGCCTCACTCTGACTTTTGCCCAGCGCAGCAGGCTCTTTTTGAGAAATCAATTTGTAACGGTCCACTGCCAGCCGACAGCAGCCATGTCCAGTCTCCTCATCAACCAGCCCAAATACTCCTGGCTGAAAGAGCTCGGCCTGTCTGAGGACAACCCCGGTGTTTACAATGGCAGCTGGGGAGGTAGTGGAGAGGTCATCACATCATACTGCCCTGCCAACAACGAGCCAATTGCCAGAGTGACCCAGGCAACCTTGGGGGAGTACGAAGAAACTGTCCAGAAGACGAAGGAGGCTTGGAAGGTTTGGGCGGACATCCCTGCTCCAAAAAGAGGGGAGATTGTGAGGCAGATTGGTGACGCACTAAGAAAGAAGATCAAGGTCCTCGGGAGCCTGGTGTCTCTAGAAATGGGTAAAATTTATGTTGAGGGAGTGGGCGAGGTTCAGGAATACGTTGATGTTTGTGACTATGCTGTGGGTCTGTCTAGAATGATTGGTGGTCCCATCTTGCCCTCTGAAAGACCAGGCCATGCTCTGCTCGAACAGTGGAACCCCGTTGGTCTGGTCGGCATTATCACCGCCTTCAACTTCCCTGTGGCAGTGTATGGCTGGAACAATGCCCTCGCTCTGACCTGTGGCAATGTTTGCCTTTGGAAAGGAGCTCCAACCACCCCTCTCACAAGTGTTGCAGTCACTAAGATTGTGGCTGAGGTGCTGGAGCAGAACAACCTTCCTGGTGCAATCTGCTCTATGACCTGTGGAGGTGCCGATATTGGTTCAGCTATGGCAAAGGACGAGCGTGTGAATCTGGTGTCATTCACTGGCAGCACTCATGTTGGCAAGATGGTGGCCATGACGGTGCAAGAAAGGTTTGGTCGCAATCTATTGGAGCTCGGCGGAAACAATGCTATAATTGTGTTTGAAGATGCTGACCTAAATCTTGTGGTGCCGTCTGCTGTATTTGCATCTGTGGGAACTGCTGGTCAGCGCTGTACCACAACCAGGAGGCTGATTCTGCACGAGAGTGTTCATGATACAGTGGTTGAGAGGGTCACCAAAGCTTACAAACAAGTCCGCATTGGAGACCCCTGGGATCCCAACACCATGTATGGGCCACTGCACACCAAACAAGCAGTGGATCAGTACTTGGCAGCTATTGAGCAGGCCAAGCAACAGGGCGGCACTGTGGTCTGTGGTGGAAAGGTGATGGACCGTCCTGGCAACTATGTGGAGCCCACCATTATCACTGGACTGGCTCACGACGCTCCCATCGTCCAGACAGAAACATTCGTCCCCATCCTCTATGTCCTCAAGTTCAAGACAGAAGAGGAAGCATTTGCCTGGAACAATGAAGTCAAGCAGGGTCTTTCCAGCAGCATCTTCACCAAAGATATGGGCCGGGTTTTCCGCTGGCTGGGGCCCAAAGGATCGGATTGCGGCATTGTGAATGTCAACATTCCTACAAGCGGAGCAGAGATCGGAGGAGCATTCGGTGGGGAGAAACACACTGGAGGTGGAAGAGAGTCTGGCAGTGACTCATGGAAGCAGTATATGAGGCGTTCAACGTGCACAATAAACTACAGCAAAGATCTTCCTCTGGCTCAGGGAATCAAGTTTGAGTGAGGCTTCGGGTTTAAACATGTTTAAGTGTCGGTGTGGAGCAAAAGAATAGCACTTAATGTGTCTAGGTAGCCAAGTGTTGCCTAATAAATGCAAGACTTCCTTTTGCTGTTGCATTTTTGAAAAGCGTTACAGATCATATCTATCTCTCTGGTAATGAGTCTTAATATTAATCTCAGAAATTTGGAAACTAGTTTTGTAGGTCAAATATTGTTCCCCTATGGTGTGCACTTTTCTTCATGAGGGTTTGGGTACAAGGTTACTGTAATAAATACTTATAAATCTTACCACTGTTTCAGAAGAACAACCAGACTAGACATGTAGCAATTCTAAATGTGACAGTCAGTTAAGAGGCAGATTTTTTGACAATAGTTAATGTATTAACAGAAAGACACCTTAGCTTGCAAAGCAAAGTCCCTGTAGTACAAACAGCGTTTCACCACACTGTTTGAAAGACATCATATTAAGGGCTCCAGGATCATAAAAAACAAACAAATGCATGTTAATAGAAGGTGACTGTTAAAGCTCCTGCTGAGGGTAACTCTAGTACACTATCAGAAGTGACTAAAGATATTAAAAGGTTTGTGTGTTGTGGCTGATTAGTGCAGTTGTTTGCATCTGAAGTGCCATTGAAGTCACAATGTGCTTGTCAGTCTGACTAGCAAATAATAAAGGTTCCTTGTTGATATGAGGACTTAGTCTGTGTTTTTTTTTCCCCATATTCTCTACATACTCCATTGCCGCAAAAAGCATTAATAAGAGGGCACAACATTTTTGATCCTATGTGGATCTTCCTCAGGTGAGTTTGATAACTGATCGTTAGTGTATTCTACCTCGCACCTTCTGGAAATGAAGGTAAATGTGTATCATTTCTCTATTGATAACCAACTTTCATACCTACAATCAGAAATTAACCACCGAAGCTGGGATAAAGCTTATTCCACAAGCTTCAGTTTTAGGCAAAAAAGAGGGTATGTTTGTAATTTAAGTTCCAATGCATTTTTAATACTGTATGTGAAAATAACACCTCATACTCACCAAGAGTCCAAACCTCCCTGTGAAATCAATTCAATTGTATCTGTCCTGTGCCAAATCACAACTTAATTATCTTATTTCACGTTACATAATCAGTCAGAACCTTCTATATAGAGATAAACTGTACTGCAAGGCATGATCATTACTCGGATCCATTATCACTAAATGTCTATAAACAATTTTTCAAATGATATAGCTGTAGATTGTATGGTCCGCAAACATTGCATGCTGGGAAAGGGATCAGCTCCCCTAAAAAATCTGAATTGTTTAACAATTAGTTTATGACAACAGGATTAGGTCCATTTCTGTTTAAGATAAAGGGAAGTTGCCCCATATAACGTTGTGGCATTGTTGTATGTTTGTAGGTGATTTGGTTTAACATTTTCTCTTTAAATGTTGAAGAAATAAAGTCTGTCTCTTTAACGGCAATACTACTCCATCTCCCATCCTCCAGGCCCCCATATGCTCACCCTCCCACTCAGCACCTCTCTGCCTCATACTCCAGCTCTGCCTCTCTCCATTTAATGCAGCATCTACTGTCCCAGCTGATAGGAAGAACTGAAACCAAAGAGCTGTGTGCGACTCGTAATCCATGCCATTTAGGACGTACGTCGACAACATCCATATCCTCTGCTTCTCATCTGCACTGGAAAAAGGTAGAAAATAATTGTTCTAAATGTTGAGTTTTTGGTGTGAACTATGGTCTGCACACTGTTAGATGTTTCATTTGGATTCATTCATCTGTGATGCACTGCCTCAGCAAGAACTCTACATCCAGCGTAAATATTACATTACATTACTGCAGGTTTTGGCAAATACACAAAGAGCCACCTCTATGCTGTTTATAACGTTTGTATCGTGAAGCAAATGGAGTCACTTTCTTGCTGGGAAACCTACAGTAGAAGTTAAATTAAAATGGAGATGGTCATGAAACATTTGGAGTGGAATTGCCGGCAACTGTGGTATTCAGTTGAACTTGTCAAACCTGTGTATCCGACATCAATGGATGTGTTTGGTTTTCAAGCGAGGTAACCCCTTTATTGTTTCTTATGTTTTGAACCTACTCTGCATCATAAATAACTGTGGGCTTGTGGTAATAAAATAATGATAATCCGGTGACATAAGTGTTGCAGCTGTGATGGGAGGCATTTGTAATGATGGCATTAGCACATCAGGGTTGTTCCTCACTTCCTTGTATGTTTTTTTCCCATACAAGACTTGTGTGATTCACTTCTTTGAAACTTCTTTGGACCATGTTTGTTCATGCTTTGTGTTGCTTGTTTACACCCCTGATTTACAGAAGTGTCTGGGATTCCCCTGGATTGAAACACTCTCACTTCTTCTCTTTGGACATTTCCTTTGCAGCCTCTTACTGAAACACAACTTCACAATTTCAGACCCATTCATTGTGGTGTTAATTGACTCCACTTGCTTTAATTGAGAGCAGCTTCAAATGTTTGAATGTTTTGAAAGAAAATGTTTGGTGCAGATTTTTTTGAGCTAAAAATAGGTTAGGTAGATACTGACTACGGCAATTGTAACAACAGTAATTTTGTCAATATTTTCCATGACTTGTTAAAGGTGAACACCTCTTCTAATGTGTGTGCTGTGTTGTCTTGTTCTGTTAAATTTGGCAGTGACAGTACTTGGCTTTTGTCATCAGCAAACCCAAATACACACTTGGTGTCCTGCTTGTCAATAGTGTGACTCCAACACAACATGAGAGGCATTATCACAGAAATGATGAGGGCTCTTCAGCAAGCTGTCGCTGTGACCGTCTCTCATGGGCCAACAATAGCTCCGAGATTAGACAAGAACCTGACACAGAGACAGAGTAAACTGCTGGTAGTTAGGACGCAAACATGACCTGAAGTGATCACTTCTGAGAACTGCATCCATGTGGATCCTTGTTACGTGACCATTAAAGCACCTACAGTGGATGGATGTACAGTAGCTGACTGAGTAAGATGCAGTGTAGGTAGTCACACATTCTAATTGTGGCTCAGAAAAGAGATTATTTACTTTTGGGAAACGTGACAGAATACTGTATTTGTAATGTGTTCACACCTGGGGTAGAAAAGCACAGATTGCACTTTCACAAAAAAGGACTTCCTCTTAAGCTGCATTGAAATGATGCAGAATAAAGCATCTATTTTCCTTGTCACAGAGAGTGACAGAGAGAGAGAGAAACCCCAGCAGGGCTCACATATTTTAAGTCACTTTTCACTTTTCAAGAGGGCCCTTTTTTCAATAATCCATTATGCATAGCAGCGCTGGCTCTCCCTGGTATTTCTCCTACCTTCTTGACGTCAGTTGCCATTTATGAGGGTTACCCTGGCAACGGCCAGCCTCCCCGGGAGATGTCTGGTGGATAAGACGGCCCTGATAAAGCCTTTTAAGGTTCTACTGTTGCTACACCTTTTAATTGCCTTTGATTTAGTGGAAGTATCACATAGGGGTCATTGGGGCGCTTCACTACATGTGGGAAAAAAATGGGAATGTGTGAATAAAAATGGGCATCGAGAAGCTGCGTTAGACTGATGTCCCATTATCTCCACTTGATTTGATCACCCACGTACTGGCCTCATTTTGGAGCAATCCCATGAAACTGAGTTGGACAAAATATTTCTATTTTTGGCCCTTTTTTGCTCTACTCTTCTACTCCATTACACAAAAGACACATGTGCTATTCATTTTAAAAATGTAGAATTGTAGCAATTACATACTGTAAAAGAGAGGATGGCCAGTACTACACCCATAACAAAATTATGTTTTAAAATGGAAAGATCTGATATTCATGTATACCATTAAATCCTGAATTCCATTTGACATGCAAACTTGGTTATGAATCTTACTAATTCATTCATTCCAGCACAGCCTTGTAATAATTTTGCATACACATAAAACATCACTTAGTAAATGGTAGGATTCACAAAACTGATCTTTACATTAGAAAGGAAATTTTTCTTCCCCCTCTTTAGCCCTAAATCCGCCCTCATTCAAATGATTTAATTCAGTTACATATAGTAGCTACTGTTCTCTGGGCTTCGCTTCTCGCATGCTACCCATGCTGAATTTGCATGAATGCAAAAATGTCACAATCAGTGGCAACAGTTGAGCTACTGTATGTGATACCTGTTCCTGGCTTCAGCGGCTATTTTTAGACACAGCAACATGTATGTCTTTCCCTTTTTTCAGACACAAGGCTATTGATGTGCTATTTTTACAGTGTCAATTTGCTCCCTCCCTCCCTCCCACTCTTTTTGTTGCCAAGCAATGGGCCAAGGGACCTGATTGGCCGAGGATGTGCTTTTGGACACCCTGACTCTGATTCTCAGATAGCTAATAAACTCAGTCATGTTGCTCACAAGAGGCCAGAACACAAACTCCTTCCTACACAATTTTGTTAAAATACATAAACCACAATATAATCAAACCACAAACAATGATTAATATCTACCTTGAGCAATCAATAACACATTTGTTGAGCAACATCAGACCTGACACAACAGAAAGCTTTGGCTGACCCACAATGACGTCACGTAAAACAAGCAATGGCAAAACCTGTTGGTGTGTCATCACGTAGACAATTTAACAATAACAGGCAAGCATCAAAATTTCATGTTTACTCTGAGAATGTATAGATATAGGGGCAGTTTTGTGGTTGTGATGTGTCAACCATTTAAATCTTATGTCAGTCGTATCGACTGTATGCCGTGATTACAACTGTTGTAGTGAAATGAGTGAAATCTAAAACTGTAGTTATCTGGGGGGGGGGGGGGGACAGAGAGACAGAAACAGCAGCACCAAAACTTTAATCCTAACTGCTCTATGACAAACCATGAATAACATATGTCTCTGTCATGTTAATCCTAATCCTCAAAATGTGTTTAGGTGGAAATTGGTTTGACACACCTAAACTACTGCTGTGGGTGTGTGAATTCAATTAGACTTAATCTGACCCCATGCCACTCCGAAAGGAAACTAAGGGCTGGGTAACTTTCATCTTTCCTCCATTGATTATGACTCATGCAGAGATATGGAAAAGCCTTTCCCACTGCTCCCTTTCATTGGTCCCATTAAAAATTCAACTTGTCCTAATGGGGAGAGATCCTGTTCAGTGAGCCAACCATGCTGTGTTGGTGTGAGACTTGGCACAGCTGTGGCACAATCCAAACCTTTCCAAACTGGCAGGTTGGATTTTAGTTAAAATGAATAGAGTTATCTTATTTATCTGTAATATTGTATATTTTTGTCACAGTATATTATTCAATTTAGAAAGTACTACAAATGTCATTAAATGACTTGGTATTATATTATTTATTACAAGCACCATGTCTCATTTCTTGATTTTCTAACCTGCTCTACTTTTTGCTTTTCATACAAAATGACCTCTTACACATTCACCGCAGCATTATGTTTCATACATAAATGTATGTACTTTATTTGTACAGCTCTAGGTTAATAAACCTTTACCACACCTGGTCTGGTCATAAAGGCATAAAAATACTGAAAAGACTGAATTGGAAATACGCTACATTCGCGAGCTGTTCTTTCCTCACATGTAGTTGTAATGCTTTTCTGGTTCATTTTAAAGAGTTTTGGCGTTTGAACAACTAAAGCAGCGGTTCGTTTTAACAAAATGGAGCTTTTCGTATAGATTTGTCTTGCAATTGAATCACTACAACAATCTGGAGCTACTCCAGTCGAACATTTGTTTCCTCAATCCCATTCGGTTCCTTTTTGTTGATGGGGCTGACGGACTAAACCATTCCGACAGTAGGGTCAACAATCAAATTTACAAATGTTTCCAAGCCAGGTAAATGTTATTAATTTGTGCTTTGGAATAATATTGCTTTAGAAACATATTAATTTTTAAATAAAAAAATAATAGATACACCTTTCACAATTGGTTAGAAAACACAGCTGATCGTTCTACCCACCACCGCGCACCCCTCCGCGTAGGCTGTTGCCATGTTCCCACTTTCATGGGTGTGGTGATTAGCCTGGTTGGTGAAAATTTTAGTCAAATCCTACCCGAGTTCGCGATCGTTTCTAGCCCACTAAACTGAGTAGTTTGACTTATAACTAACACAACTTCCTTTGGGGTTTGTCTCACAGCTGGAACCATGGTTGTCGTGTGAAAACGGACCGGTGTGATTCGGGATTGTAAGCACGGACAGAGTAAAAAAAAAAGAAGCCTGTTTCAGGTAAGAACGGTGTAGTCTTGTCTTGATATTCCTGTGACTTTACGGCAGTTTTTTTGTTTAAATCTGTTATAATAAGGTTTTATTTTTTGGGAGAATTTTGCTGAGGTTTAGACGCATAATTGTCAGTTATGTGGTGTGATTCCCGGTGCTGTGAGCAGCTGAGTAGCTGTTGACATAACTGTTCACAGCCTCAGTGCTGTGTGTTTTTTCTCCCTCAGCTGCTGAAAATTCAGCGCTGTCGTCCAAACGCGGCCTTTCACTTGCTGTCAAACCAATCTCAAACAGAAACAAAAGGCTAAAAACATCCACCAACATAAACATATTCATCTCTAAAGCATTTTCTCTTCTCTAACTGCGCCTACAGTATCCTGTGCTGTCCCCCTCCTTTTCCCATTAAATATACATAACAGTCCGCCCTCAGCCGAGCGGCAACTGGTTGCGTGACAGTTCATCATGCGATGTGTTGCATTTGAGATTTTGACAATACCGATATGTTTGTTTTATGTTTGGATGAAAATGTTCAAGTGCACTTTAAAAGTGTGTGTATATGTAATAATAGGTTGATTAACTGAATAAATAATAGGCTCAACTAATTGCTTGGGCAGATGAATTAGTTTACCTCTAATTGATACCACGAATACACACAAGACACACGGTTATTAACGTACAGTCTTGTTGTAGGACCTTATTTAAGATCCTTGTTTTTCACTTCAAAATGAGACAAAGATATACGTAAACTGAAGGAATATGAAGTGAGTGCTGATCCAAAAATAATCAGTAAAATAATCAGTATTCAGAGAATAGAAGACACTCTCAAGCACTCTTAAACACGTTAAGAAATAGATGAATACACACCAGCTGTGTTTTGTGTCACTACCAGTATCTCTATATATTAGTATTAGTATCACTGTATCAATATTACACTTAACTGATTTTAGGTTTCAATCTATTTGTGATGATTTTGGTCATAACAAAGGGAAATATTTCTATATTTCCTAACAAACTACATCACTGTAAAATATGATCTGGATGTATGTGTATTTGCCATATTGTGATATACACAGTTATTTGGTACATCTGTTGCCAATAACCAATGCAGTACTAGTAACTCCTCACTTCGTGACATTTTTATGTTCACTTTTTGTTTGTTTTCGACACAAACAAAAAGTGTGACGTGAAATGTGTGATCAGAGTAGGCTATACAGTTATTGCACGTTTAATCGGATGTCAGTTTAATGTGAAATTGCTTTTCCCTCCGTTTGTAATTCTCAACACATTAAGGATATGATTTGAACATGTGTTAACTGAACCAAGAGAAGTTATGTAGCTCTGCACTTTTCTGGAATCTCACCAGGTATTTCCTCCATTCTCTGGATATTTGGTGTAGTCAGTGGGTTACCAGAACATGTTTACACGTGGTGGAACAGCTCCTCCAAAAGTTTTCACTTTGACTCATCTCCTGGCATTGCATTTTAAATACAGTTTCTATATTTCACAAATCACACACACACCAGGTGTATTTTTCATTGTCAGTCACGTTAAACAATATTCAAACATTTTATATTCATATATTTATAACATAACATTTTGATTATATGAGCAATCAGTATAACACTGGTTATAATACATTAATACATAATTACAATAAGCATTCACAGTAGGCCATGTTACAAAAATGTGCTCAGACCTTTTTATAATTCATATACATCCTGACCATTCCATGTTGTTTGGCCCCTGTGGCTCTGGGTGCAGCTGCATTGCCTATAACTCCTGCTGCTTTGCTCACAAGTGTTAGTTTGTGATTGAAGCAGATGTGACAGACTTCCACTGAATGTGACCCAGAGCTATCAGGAGTCACTCGCTATGTTGACATGTGCAAAATTTCTTAATTCCAAAAAGATCTGTACTGATTGTAATTTACAATTCCATCATTTACATTGATACCCTTTATCCTTTCATCAGAAACCTGGAAAAATGTTCATGTGGAGGAATAGCTCATATTATATTGAGAGCTGAACACCCACCACCCTTTGCAGTCTAATGTGAGCTCTATATTTTGGATTTAAGTAGCTAAAACTGAGTTTCAGAAATGACAGCAAATTTCACTTTTGCATTTAACCCATGAATACACAGTGAATACATAAACTGGACACAAGAGCAATGGGCAGCACACATTTACGCCTGGGAGAAATGGGGGTCCAGTACTTGCTCAGGTGTTGATATTTTACAGTTACAAGCCCAATTCCCTTTCACTTGGCCATGGGCTGCCCACAAATACAATTTTTTTTCTTACTGCAGTAAAAGACAAGTTAGTACCAGGCTGCACATATTTTTAATAATTGAGAAAAATACACATTTTACATTTTTTAGTGTTTTTTTTAGTGAGTGTATTGCATTAATTTGATTGTTTTTCTGTTGTATTGCAGTTAAATGTTATTGTTTTAACTTGAGGCTTTTTTTAAGGGCGGTAACATGATCATTACTGATCACATTCAATGATGATTATGATATACATAGTTTCATGACAGCTGAGCTTTGTTCGCGGCAGAGAATGTCTGGCTCGACAGGTTTGATGGGCGGCTGGTTGGTTTGTTTCTCAGTAATGCAGCACAGGAGCAATTGAAGTTTCCCACAGTGAGTCTGAGACCCAGCTCTTGTGGTGTCAGGCAGCCCTATCTACTTTAGCTGGCAGCCACATACTAAACAATGGGCAGCTCCAGCACACAGCTCCACCTTTGTCACCCCTGATTGTGTGCCATGTTCAGGCTCTGTGTCACTCACTGGCTGGCTGCACAAGCTGGAGGAAAGACACACTCACACAGGCACTGAGGTTGTATAAATTGTGGAAGGTAAACATTGAAACTATTTATCGGCAAACATTATTATTTGATGAGTATTGTATTTAATTACTGTATATTCTGTATATTCTGTATTTTCTCTTTTATTCCCACTGATTTCTTTTCAGTCATTAGTATTTTAGTCTATGGTGTTTCCTCATTGTTACTGAGATGATGATGCAGTTTCCTCAGTTCTGCTTTTTTTTTGGTTTATTTGCTTTATAGTTTGTTAGGAGTTTGTGAGGGTGGGTTTGGTTTTTCCTTTAATGATGTGAAGAACTTTGAGGTTCAATTCTTGTATTTTGCCTGATCTATCAAGCTATCAATCTATCAATTGATTTCAGTAGTTGTACGTAGAGCTGCAACTAACGATTGTTTTCATAATCGATTAATCTGTCGATTTATATTCTCGATTAATCGCTTGGTCCATAAAATATTGGAAAACCTTAAAAAATGTTGTTCGTGTTAGTCAAACGTGGAAATGATGATGTTCTCAAACGTATTTTTTCCACAAACCAAAATTATTAACTTAAGGTTTCTTTGTTATCCAGAGCAAAGAAATTAATAAAATATTCACATTTAAGAAGCTAACAATCGTTTAAATCATGGAAAAAGCTTTGAACTGATTAATCGATTATCAAAATAGCTGTCGATTAATTTAGTAATCGATTAATTGTTTCAGCTCTAGTTGTACGGTGTACCATCATTGACGGAAAGCCCTGAAAGCATCTCAGCATCACTCCCGACGGTACCTTTACCTAATTTGTCCTATCTGCTGCATATCACGCAAGCCCCAGTCTAAAATCACTGAATAAAAACGTTGAGCTGAGTGTAGAAGCGCATGTCGGGTGTTTTAGTCACCCACATTATGCTTTGTATAGCAGATTTCAAAGGTGTACAGTGTAATGGATGTATGGCATTAATGGAGCTGTACAGCATCACAGGTGAGCTGACGCTGAGAGCCTCTCTTCAGTGAGATTGCGTCATCCAGAGGCGAGTGACGTCACTGCTGCGCAGCTGGGAGCATTGTAGCGCTCACTGTCCCTGATGTCTTGTTACTATCCAGAGCCTCCTTGGCTGAGGCATGAGTCCACAATGAACATTCCAATGGATCCTGTTGTCTTGGATCTGAAGCACAAAAACAGGGAATTTTTTTATAGTAATATTAAGACCTACATTTTTTGCATCACATTTACTTAATCATTGTATTATTTGTAACACCATCTTAAGCTTCTTGTTTTTGTCATATTTTACATATCTTTTTGTTAATTTCATTGCTATATTTTGTAACTGCACATTTAAATTGTGATTTGATCATCTAAAATAGCAGCTTCTTGTACAGGTTTACCAGGCAGTCTCTTCTATAATTTACTTGGAAAATGTTCCTTATCTTTGTGTGTTGAAGAATGCCCAGGCCACAATAGTTTTAAATCCTCCAAAAATAGTGAACATAAAGCACAAGCATCATGCACCTTACATTAACAAGCTTTCCCGGGAAGAGGAAGGGCTGGACTCAGCCTGATTGTTGAATTATAGAAATGAAATGAAAATTGAATCTTCGAGGGTGAGAACTTTCTGGGCAGTAGACTGTAAAACAGCCTGGAAATTAATGGGGGAAGGGTTCCAAACATTTCTGAGGAGAGTGTTTAAGTGCTGTGTGACCCAAATTCATCCTCCCCAAGGTAAAGGTAGTAACACACACACACACACACACACACAGACATTCATACACATAGTATAGATGCTGTATCTGAAGCGTAACCCAGACATACATTTAAATAAATGTTCATATAATACACTCACAGAAAATGTTGTCAAATAAATCAGTCAGAACTACGTGCATTACTCAACACACCAACACACACATACTGTATGTCCAGGATTCTTTGGACTGGGTAGAGCACACAGTGCGATGCAGCGACACAAAAGGCTGATTGAGTCGGGAAAGGTCAGAGCCTGGCTCAGATGCCCTTTTGAACTAGACTGGGGGTGTTTGAAGAGCCAGGCCTCCCTCCAGGCTCCACCCCAGCCCCACCCTTCCTCCCCCTATTTGCAGCACCCTCCTTTGGTCTGAACCCAACCCTAAACAGGATTCCTATGTTTACCTGACTGAAGTGCCCCATCTTTCATTCTCACCCCACTTGTTGAACTAATAGTACTTTTGTCTCTCTGTTTTACAGGTGGCATCTGGTGAAGCGCGTGTGTGTGTGTGTGTGTGGGTGTGTGAGTGAGAGTGAGAGTGAGTGTGTGTGTGTGTGTGTGTGTGTGTGTGTGTGTGTGTGTGTGTGTGCGCAGGCACACGTGTAGGCACGTGTGTTTATCCAGGCCACTAAGTATTGGGAGCAGATTGTGACCTGAACACACCACAGAGTGACAATGAGCGAGCTAGAACAGTTGCGGCAGGAAGCTGAGCAGCTACGCAATCAGATTCGGGTATGGTAACATTGTGCATGTGTTGTACATGTCCATGTGTGTATGTCCATCACATGTGTGCCATTGTCTGCTCACTGCAAGCTGTGACTCACACAATTTCTAAAGAAACAGTGACGCACTTGGCATATAAGTTGTCAATCAGCCTCCTCCAGTCTCGTGCAGAAATTGGATTCCAGGAATTGATCTATGTTTGTCTGCGGCTCCTTACTAATTCTCAGTTGCTGTGATTGGCAATATTTGATTCACATGTTCAAACACTATCTCTTTTGAAGCATTTTTTTTTAATTGTCTTACATTGCGTATGTCTATACAGTAACTATTTATCAAGTTAAGTAATGTTGTGCCTTTATATAATTAGAATATAGAATATATTTGTTTTTGTTGCAGGATGCCAGGAAAGCCTGTAGTGACTCCACTCTGTCACAGGTAACCATAACCAACATGTACTTACTATTCACATGTGTTTTCTGTTGCTTTATTCAAGTTTGTGTGTTAAAATATGTGTTTAAAGCATTAGAGGTGGATGTTCAAGACCATAAATGTCACTATGAATGACCTTAACTATGAAAAAATAGATCAATAAGGATTGCTTGTGTATGATAAATTAAGGGTGCAGATATTCACAAAATACTTCACAAAGAAATCCATGAGTCAAGTTTTGTTATAGTCATGTGTATTTTTCATTGTTATTGAGCCTGTTTTGCCCAGTCAGCATTCAGTAGTTTTAAGTGCATACGAGCTTTGAGAGTCACTGCTGATACATCTTCCTGTGTTTTGGCAGATCACAGCTGGTTTGGACTCAGTGGGCCGGATACAGATGCGGACGCGACGCACTCTCAGGGGCCACCTGGCCAAGATCTATGCAATGCACTGGGGAAGCGACTCCAGGTAGTGTAATTATTCTACTTTGCTGCTTTTGGTTACAGTACATGCTCAGTTGTAGTCGAATTAGATTTATTTTTAATTTCGTACTGACCAAAGTTATACAATATGTGCTCTGTAATTCTAATGATGCCTACACTGGTTTCCAAGCTTTTAAAGTAAAGAGGGATGTTAATAATCATTTTTTTTATTTATTCAGTTTGTCTCCCAAAGTTATTAGAACATTCCAAATATGGAAGGTCATATTTTCCCCCCAATCCATTTATTTTTTTTTTTATTATTTTTTTTTTTTATTTCTGGCACCACTGGCCACCATGAGGACTGTTAACACTACAATATTTACTTGCTCGGGAGGGATAGGCAATAAAGTACCACAGGAGTGCAAACAGTCAAGAGTTTTCATTCTAATCAAACATGGACCCACTTTCAGGAGAGAGCTGGAATATAACTGTGAAATACTAGTCTGGTATGGGCTTCATCTCTGGTCTACAGAAAGTATTAAGATAACATCTTAATTCATCATTTATCATTTTTATAATTCAACTCTAGTGCTTGCTGACTTTGTGCCTCGTTGGGTTTCTTTTTCTCTCTGATAATATCAGGGTTTGGTCTTACATTCTAAAATCTCTTGAGATAAGAGATATGTTGTGATTTGAATTGCACTAATAGTTACACAAGAACCAATACAATGTAATACCAATGCAACTCGACTAGAATAAACACTGGAATAATCATTTTTGATTCATGGTATTGTTTCATTGATGTTCAAAGTTTTCTTTCTCTGTGCTCAATATGTCTGTGTCACTCTTGATCTTTCTCTCTGTCTGTCTGTCTCTCAATGCAATGCACTGTGGCAGTGACGGCAGTCCCAGGTGTGGGGCTATACTACTACCAGTACCACCACCACCACCACCACTGCTGCTACTATTACTATTCTACTAATATGACTAATATCACCATAAATGACTGTCACGACTGCCACCTCCACTACTACTGTACATCTGTCTAAGTGCTAAGCACTATTTTACACTCTCACCGTGAGCACAGTGATGTTATTCGCTCTGCACAGAGACAGACAGCCACCTCAGCTTATATAATATTTTGTTAAAGATGCAGTTTGAAAGATGTACCCAAAACTGATGAGTCCAACCTATCCCATGTGCCCAGATTGGACAGCAACTGGCACATACATTGATTCTCATTGAATAAAAAATCACAAACTGCCTTTTTAACTCACAGTTGTAACTTATTAACTTAACTTATTATGCATGCAGTTCACTAAACATAAAGGGAAAAAGATTTCAGTGGTTCAGTGTGTAACATTTAGGAGGGCTTAATGTCAGAAATGGATTATTCTACACATAACTATCTTTATATAAGTGTAAAATAAAAATAAAAGCAATTTTGTTCCTGTAGTCATAGTATAAGCCTTTTATATATACTGAAGGTATATATCATGCTGCCATCTTTAGCTGACCTGTTTCTACAGCAGCCTGCATTTTAAAGCAGGAGCTGACCATGCAAATAATAATAGCTTCGGCCACATAAAACTGGTGCATTAACTAACAAAGTTTAAAGGAAATAGCGAAAGTGGTAAAAGAATGTTTACATCCTTTCTGGCGTGCGAAGGCCACCATAGTTCCCTGATACGCTTGGGAAAGGAAGAGTGGGTAAAGGAGTCCTCAGTTTGTTGCACTCTGCAGTCTCACCACTCAGTGTCACTAATTCCCACTAATTCTTACACACTGGACCTTTTTAGGTATTCGTTAGATAACAAGGTTAATGTTATATTTCCACACTTCTGTCCATTCTAAGCAAAATTAGTAAAAACTAAAACCTTCATTTGACTTGTGTTTTATTTCAAAGCTTAACACCATTTTATTAGTAGACTAAACTAAATTGTTCCTACTGTTTAATTCAGATTCCAAATTAATCTCTCAAGTGTATGTGTGTGTTGGTTTGGACATGTGTACATGTGTTTGGTCCTACCACCCTCTGGGTGACCCTGCAGAGTTTATTTTGTATACAGCCTCTGACATTTGAGTTAGATGCCTCTCCTCTTGATCGTGGCATAGCACCGTCAAACCACTTCCGGTGTCTGGAGAGAGAAAAACACAGCCAGGATAAGAGGGAAGGGCTCCAGCTGTTTGTGCATCTGCATATGTTCATCCTCTCTTTTGTTTCCTACGTTGTTTTCTTCTGTCTTTTCCTTCCTTCCTGTCCCACGTCAGCTTGTTACCAGCGCTTACTAAACTCCTGAGGCCTCCAGCCCCGTCCTGACAGCAGGGCCTGTGTAATGAATATTGCATAGTGTAGGACATTAAAAGTGACTTCCCTGCATGAGGAGACTTCTACCAGTAGATGGAGAAAGAAGGAGAATGGAGGGAAACCTCTGGGGGAGATGAGTAGGGGGCTTTCAGACAGAGATACTTGTTTGTTCAGATGGTATAGTACAGTTTGTAAAATGGCTGACTCTCATTGCTTGAACTGGACCAGTTGCATGTACCTTTAGATTATGTGTATTTTCAGTATATGAACTGACTTTAATGCTGCCGTTATTTGTTTGTAGGTGTCTCGTGAGTGCCTCGCAAGATGGAAAGCTAATCATCTGGGACAGCTACACAACAAATAAGGTGAGAAAACAAATAATCCGTAGCAGAATGTATATTATTTACAGGTATATTTAAATCCACCTCAGATATATCACAAGCAGATGATAAGTCTTGTTTTCAACAGTGTGTTGACCCTGCCACTTTTCTGCTACTTTCTGTATCTCAAGAACACAGTACAGTTGTATATTATGACCAAAAAAGCAACATTTACTGAAAAATACAACTATTTAACTTCTGTCATAATTACTATCTTAGTGTTTTTAAGTTCAGGAAATGTCAGAATTTTGTTGATTAATGACCTTAAAGTACCACACAAGACTTTGGACTGGAACTCATTTAGTGACCATAACTTCAGAACCTTACATTAGCCTTAAAACTCAACATTATTCCTTCAATGTATTTAAGAAGGTTGTGACTTTGTCTCTCCCTGTTCTCAGATGCATGCCATCCCACTCCGCTCCTCCTGGGTAATGACGTGCGCTTACGCCCCCTCTGGGAACTATGTGGCCTGTGGAGGTCTGGACAACATCTGCTCCATATACAGCCTGAAGACCCGGGAAGGCAATGTACGCGTGACCCGGGAGCTACCTGGACACACAGGTAAGACACAGGACCAACCTGTGTCATTTACTGTACATTTGAACATATTTTTTTCCATAGATTGACTGTTTTCTAATACATGTTAAAGAATTGTTAAAATACAAAAATTATGCTCCACATAAACACAGAAAAACTGCTGTATTATTTAATTGCTGTGACTTTACATGTTTATCTCACAACCTGCATACAGCCTTTTATCATGTTCAGTGTCTGATTGTACCTGTGACCCACATTTTCCTTTCTGTAGTTTTCAATTGCTGATGGTGCATTTAAATTGCCTGATTAAGTCAACAAATCAGACAGTAGGAAACAAAACACTAACATGTAAGTTTCCACTGCTCTGCTTCTGTCTGATGAGGAACCATTGTCTATCCGCAGGTTATTTGTCCTGCTGTCGTTTCTTGGATGACAACCAGATACTGACCAGCTCTGGTGACACCACCTGGTGAGTTATTGGAATTGTTGTCCTCTGCCTATAACTCAAAGATTAGATTAGACTTTAGCCATTCACACAATTAAAAACAATTATTAATATTCTTCTTTCCCTACTGCATTGCAAACAGAAGATGGTCCTCTGCATCAGGGTCCTGGACATGTCAATTTTTTTAAAACCCACACCCGCCCATACCCGTCAAGCGCCGTAATGGAGCTGACCTGTTAACCATTATTATGTCTAATGCAGTGTTTCCCAAACCTGGTCCTCAGGGAACACTGGCCTTCATGTTGTAGACGCTGCCCTGGTCCAACACACCTGATTCAAATGCTCGTCATCAAGCTCTGCAGAAGCCTGATAACGAGCTGTTCATCTGAATCAGGTGTGTTGGAGCAGGGCAACATCTATAACATGCAGGGCAGTGTTCCCTGAGGACCGCTGGTCATATGCAACACCGCACCAGCCCCTACCTGTTAATAAAATCCCCACAAGCTGACCTGTAACTGTGATTAAGATCACACAGACTCTCATACTGACATGCTTTGTTTTGCTCTCACTTTTACAATACAAATTTCAATTAACCATGGCTGACAATAAAAAAAAAAACCCAAAATGCAAAAAAACTAAACAAAACACCCCATATGCACTCACAAAATATAATAAAGCCTCTAAGACCCATGGTTCTCAACTATGGTACATGTACCACCAGTACTGGAAGATGTAAGTTGTGAAGTTAGCTGTTGCTATTTGCTTCACTTGACTCCTAAATAATTACAGAAATCTATCATCACACGTGAACCCAATTTTCTCTAAACATGTTCTCTGTTTAAGTCTGGAGACTTGTGACATATGGCATGTGCATATAGTATATTAGTGAATGACACCTATTGCCTGTAATATAGACTCTCCGGTGCTGTGTACGTCCCTGCTGTCCCTTTTATTATAGTGAATGCTTTCATTATTCATTCCTAATTCGAGCTTCTTTCCTACAGTGCATTGTGGGACATAGAGACAGGCCAGCTGGCCACCACCTTTGCTGGCCACACAGGAGATGTGATGAGTTTGTCTCTAAGCCCTGATTACAAGACCTTTGTGTCAGGAGCCTGTGACGCCACCTCCAAGTTGTGGGACATCCGTGATGGCATGTGCAGGCAATCCTTCACTGGCCATGTGTCCGACATCAACGCTGTCACTGTGAGTACTCGACCTGCAGTCACAGACACACTGGGAAGGTGGAGTATAAAAAAGTTATTATGTGTGTCGATTTAAAGGTGACATAGAATGCTTGTATCACACATATATGTTAGTTATGGAGGTCTACTTACATATATTAACTTGTTTTCATGATTAAAAACCTCCTAATCGCTGCAAACGAGCCGATCAATATATCTCCTCACTGACGCTCTCGTCAGCCACGCTGTTTCAGACCAAAACCACACCCCCAGAATGTGGACTGTGTTGTGATTGGCCAGCCAACGAGAGCTTCCCCACTGTCCTGTGATTGGCCAGGTACCTGGAAGTGACGTAATAGATAGGCCAGCTCTCAGATACACAGCTCCCCCTCTGGCACGGTGGATGCTCTGCATCTCAGCAGCTACAACGAGAGTAGTTCTTCTTCTTCTGCGGTTGAATGTACGCAACCGGATGTGCCCGGACTAGTGCCCGCACCAGGAGGCGCTACGGTGGTGAGAGGAGTGGTGAGGATTTTTGATGACGACATCAAATTAAGGAAGTGCCGATCCGCTTCGCAGAGCCCAGGAAAACAATACAACACTATTTTCTCAGCAGTGGCTGAACTGTTTGTTCTGAAACTTTAGGGTTTCATAAACGAGGTAATGACGCAGATACACACACAAACGCAGCATTAATTGGAGCTTCCGGTCTATGTGGGCTTTAAAATGACTCAGTTCTGTTTGATCAAAAGTCAGGAAAAATACTACAAACTAAACAACATGCACCAGCTAAGTTGCATACACTTGTTTTCCCTCTAGATGATTTGTAAGTCTCTGGGAAGAATAAGAATTGTCTTTAAAGAAAATGACCCCTTTCAGAACAAACCCTTTCTTACAAAAAACTACGCTTTGCTTCAGCTTGATTTGAGTTTTTTTTTTTTCTCCTGCAGTTTTTCCCTAACGGGAATGCCTTTGGCACAGGCTCAGATGACGCCACCTGCAGGCTGTTTGACCTGCGTGCTGACCAGGAGCTGATGATGTACAGCCACGACAACATTATCTGTGGCATCACTTCTGTGGCTTTCTCCAAGAGTGGTCGCCTGCTCCTGGCCGGCTATGATGACTTCAACTGCAACGTCTGGGACACTCTGAAAGGAGAGCGTGCAGGTGAGTGATGTCTGCTTGGACAGATGAATAGATTCTTTTTTTTCTGTTTTCAAGAACATTTGTTGCAAGTGGTGTTCAGGTTATCATTTAAAATATTAAAATATTCAGGTTGTGTTATTAAAGCTGCAGTGCACTACCATTGGAGATTTTTGTTATTACTCTGCCTCTGTTTGGGTTCCGTGAACACGAATTAAGTAACATTTGTTTGCTGCATACGTCATCTGAAAACAGGCTCAGTCAAACAATGTTATTGTGTGCTAATTGTGTGTATCCAACGGCAACAAATGGGTTTTATAATAGTACAATTCACTTCTGAAACTTTTTGTGGGCTCTTAGTGTTTTCAGTCACACTCCAACCTGTTTGCAGCCATCTCAGTTTACTGGCATAATGTTGCGTTATCTTGATATAAAATGAATCACTTCCTGTGTGCAGCCAGGTGACATCAGATCTGACACAACGCCACTATATTGAGAAATGGAGTTGTGTGAACTTGTTTAGCAATGGCTTTGAATGTATTTACATGTTAAAGTTATGCTCTAAAGTTAAACTACTACCCGTGTTCACACCAAGTGTTGTTGAAATTGCATTTCAGCTCACTATGGTATGGTCTGAAGCAATAAACCCTGGCTTGACAACTCAACTCACAAATAATTGTGTAACATACTGACTTGAACCAAACTGCACAGCTGTGTGGAAACAGGGCTTAAATGAGAGGTTTAACACGTGGAGGTTTAACATAAAGATCATCTTTTCTTTCCTTAACCTCCAGGTGTGCTAGCAGGCCATGACAACAGAGTCAGCTGTTTAGGAGTGACAGAAGACGGCATGGCTGTGGCCACGGGCTCCTGGGACAGTTTCCTCCGGATTTGGAACTAAAACAAACCACCTCCCTATCAAACTCGATCACTGCCTGCCGAACTCCTCCCTGCAAACATACCCAACCCATCCCGACTCATCTGCTGGGCTGGAGCTGAGGGGTGCACACTGTGTCAGCCAAAATCCTCTTAATTCACCCCCAGTTCTCCTCTCCTCTGCCCATCTGTGAGAAAGTATTGACTCTTTCTACCTTTATAAGTGTTTTGGGTTTGTTTTTTTTTGTCCATGCAGCGACGCACAGCAACAAAACTTAAGAACTTAAATTAAAGTTGTCCAATCAAACAAAATTTTATGAAAAACTGAAGGAAGAAATATAGATCTGTTACCATGACCAACAACAAATGAGATGACCATCAGTATGTCAGTATGTAATGTGTGTATATATAAAGACAGTATATATGTATAGCATTATGTGTGTATATATGCATCATATATGCATATATAATCTGTATGTATATGTTTTTGTAGTTTTATTTCCCACCCTTTTAGTTTTTTTTAATATATATATAAATTTCTTGGGGGGGGTTATGTTTTATTTCAAATGTACATATTCCCATTACTATACAACAAAATGCCAGAAACGTGAATTTTGTCCCATGTGAGTATCAGACAAGTTACATTTAGTTACAACGGATCATTATTGAACTTTAATCCAGCGACAAAAGAAGCATATGGCAAGTAAAAGAAACAATTAAAAACAACTATGATTTGGCTTTTCTAAACTTTGCTTTCTTCATTTATATAAGTGTATTGTGGTAAAGGGAAGTGGGAATAATTCTAAATGTTGCTTTCCTGTGAATGACGACTGGCATATTGTTTCTTGTTCTTTTTTAACAACATGGCCCCTCGCATTTTGAAAAGTAGTTGTCACACTTAAGAGTGAGAGAGAGGATGTAAAACCAACAAGTTGTTTTCTCAAGGTTTTTTTGGTTTCTGAATTCAGCTTTAGCTTCAAAGTAGTTCCTGCTTCAGCCTTGACTCAAGTTGATCGTGATCTTATCGATATTGGACATTGAATATCTGAGGACCACGGCTGTTACATGCAAGTAGCTGTGAGTAAAGAATTACATCCCCGTTATTCTCCCTAAACGTCCTCTGCATCTAAGCAGCCCTCCAGTTTCATCTGGCCTGCAGAATCTACACGTTTCTCTAAAGTTGAGATGTGCTTCTCAAGTTCCCCATATAAATGATACTGGTGGAGAGAATGGCATCGTGCAGAGAAAGACGTATTCTTCCTTGAGCCAAAGCTGTTTTCTACCTGTGAGCCTGTGACAGTAAGGCCTGTGAGGACAAATATAAGAGTGGTCATTTGTTATGGGAGGAAATGAAAGGACCATAAAGGACAGCATTGACTTGGTCCACAGCTTTTGAGGACTAGAGAAAAGAAGACGAGAAGGAGATGTATGTGTCAGAGCTCACTTTTTTATTTTCTTTCTGATTTACTTAATGAAGGATCAGCGAGTCCTTTTTGTTGTCAACACGGTGAGATCTGCGTGACTGCATGGAACTGGTGTCATGTTAGCCACTCCCAAATCACATCAGTGCCACATGCCTGTAAAAAAAAAAAAGGAAACAAACAAAAATAGATAAGTGTTAATCACACTCAGTAGTTCACTTGACAGAAATAGCTAGACGTGCACTCGCAAACACTAGTTCAAATGTAAGTTGGTATTTCTGGCTTTAAGTATTTTCTCACAGGCATCTTTCAGTATTTTAGTTATTCTAAATGTGTGTGAGTTGGACCTATCCATCAGCTGTCTCAGGTGCCTACCTTTTTAAATATAAACATTTGCCAACATGCTTTGGATAAAGAACCGTTCATGCTCTTTCAAGATGTGGCACTTTTGTGTCTCCATTCTGCCTTACAATGCCATACATAACAAGAAGTTAATACTAGCATGGACAACAGTAATGTTCTCCTGCTGCTATTCCTTTTTACACGCTGATCAATAAGAATGATGAAAAAATGCTGTTTTCTTTCCTTTACACCATAGAAGCACATTCTGATACTAGTGAACACTAAAAAGCATGCTTACAGTAAACCACCATGGCCACATGCAGCTCCATACTGCTCCTTATAGCAAGTGTTTTACATCACTTTTTATACAATTCTGTTTTCTACTACTACCATACAGTTTGTAGTATTTATTAAGGTTCAATCAGCTGTCAGTGAAAGCCCTGTCTGGCATAACATGATTTCTTGTGATTTTAGAAGGTTTTAGCTGCTTATACTTTGCTTCGCATTAAAGACTCCATTTTGAGAGAATTCAAAATAACAGGTTTTGTTTTTTAGCCTGAGAGTATATTTGAGATGTGTAGGGTGAGATGTGAATTACATATCCTAATTGAGGTGTATGTGTGTGTGTGTGTATGTTGGGGAAGAGGAGGGAAGACTAGGGTAGGTAGGGGGTTGATTTGATTTGTGGATAACATATAGATCTAAGTGTTACTTCCTCATTTGTGCCAATGTTATCCACAGACCCTGAGCTGTGAACTAGTCATTGTGACAAAAAGAAAAAAAAAAAAAACAGAAAACATGTTAGCTCACTTTACACAAGTGCCAGCCTTTCTCCATGTCTATCATTCAAGGTCATGTGTGGGATTTTATACACAGTCTGTCTGTCATACAGGTAAACTGCTTATGTCTCAACATGTTTTTCTACCCCAAATGTTATTGAGCTTATCACACTCACGTTTCTATTTTAAGACACTGGATATCAGATGTTCATGTGTCCCTAGATCTAGTGACACAGTGACAGACTTACAGTTTATATTTAAAGGAATAGTTTGACATTTTGGGAGCTGTTCACTTTCTGGCTGTTGGGTGATTCCCATACCATTGTTGTGTTAAAACTGTTGGATACTAAGCTTCCATGATTGAGGTCTTCATTTGTTCTCATTCGTTTTTTGAGATGTATGATTTTTGGCCCATATTTTTGTTTATATGAAAACCAAGTAAAAGCCATGTGGTGCTACAGTGGCTATCATTGTTGCCTCACAGCAAGAACATCACTGATTAGGATTCAGGTTCGACTGAGGGCCTCTCTGCTGTTTTGGCATGTTCTCATGTGCGTGTGGGATCTCTCTGGGTACTCAAAAACATGCAGACGTTAATTGGAAACTCTAAACTGACCATAGGTGTGAGAGTGTCTCTGTATCTTTGCCCTGTGATGGACTGGCAATCTGTCCAGAGCCTGCTTTTGCCCCCCACTACCCTCATGTGGGGAATAAAGTGGTAGAGAATGAATGAATGAATGAATGAAAACCAAGTACTCTATGTCACAGTAAGCTCTTTCTGTAGCGTACCCATGAGAGAACCATCACATAATTACTTTGGTATTGTAGAAAACATATTAAAAGGTCTAGTGTGTAAGAAATGGAGGACTCCCACACTCACTCCCTCAGTTGCAAAGAAATGTTGTGGCCTTATGCTGTAGAAACCTGGAGGTGCAAGATGGTGGCCCTTGCCCTAAGTATTCCTAAAATTGCCCAGGCGATTCTAAGACTAAACCCCCCGAATTATTTTAAAGTGAGTTATAGTTGGTTTCTGCCAATAAACCCTCCTAAACTTACACAGTGGATCTTTAATGGAGGGGAATTATTGGGAACTTGACTTGACTGTGCTGCCACTCCTGTCTGCCAAGAGACTTATGGAATGTAGCCCAGACTCCATGAACTACAAAAAACGTAGCTCACGCTTTATGAAAACCTATCATAAAAATATGTTTTAAAAACTAAATTAAAGAGTAAAAAAACCACAAGCAGCAGCCTTGTCTTAGCTAGGAACTCCAGTTGGTTGCCTGGAAACTGGACCAGAACATACAGTTCTCCAACTTCTTGTTCAGTATTGAACAAACCGACATAGCTACATTTGTCATTAGTTAGTTTACAGGCATTTTATCAGCAGTTTTTGTTTGTACTTACAAAAAGTTAATCTATAGCTGTTTGTTTCATTTTCTGACTTTGTGCTAAGCTAAGCTAAACTAAGCTAAGCTAGTCTGCAGTAAGTATGGTCAACAGAGACAAAAGTCACCTGAAATTACATCTCCACCAGAAAGTGAATCATTTATTTCCCTTTATCTCAAACCATCCCAACCCCATCTTCACTTACATATTCTGTGAACTTTTAAAAACAAAAGCACCATAGTCCTTACCAGGTAAAAACGTGATATTCAGCAGGCGGCCATTTCCTCACAGTGTGTGTAATTCAGCAGTATTAGCAGCTGGAACCTGGAATAGCAAGTTAACACTTTGTGCCTGTGCAGTTCACTCATAAACAGAGGTGCTTTGCTTCATTCATTAGCACAATCGTCTTGTATTTATTCCCACCCCCCTCCCAATGGTTCAGTCCCATTACTTGTCACCTGCTTGTCTGTCAACACCTGATGCTTGAAGGTCTGAAGTGTCAGGACTTTATTTTAATCCTTGAGTTAACATCTAACTTTAAAGATTAAATGTAAAACCTGTGCAGCATAGTCGGGCAATGATTGATGATGATGATGATGATGATGATACACTTCATGATCTTAACTGAATTTACAAAAAATGTTTTACACACTAAAGGGGAGGGGGGATCGTCACCATTTGAATTGGTTGTATCACACATAACCACCACCACCACAACATCCTCACAAATATAATGCACTGCCCCTTGACTCTACAACCTACTGTTCTGACATTTAAATTTTTTTTTTTTTGGTTTTATTTATTGTTATATGTAAGCCAGTAAAGACCAGGGACTCGGTGCCATGATAATTCTCTTACAGTGCTATCGTGTGAAATTATAATCACTTGTTATGGAATAATTTTTATAGTCTTTTTCACACCAGACCTTTTTTTTGTATTTGTACAGTGGCTTGGTTATACTGATATGTTGCCATGAGTTATTGTAACCAATAAAAAAAAAGCTTTTAACCAAGAGTACAAACTCTGGCTGATTTTCTTGTATAGGTCCATAGTTTGCAAATGTTTACATAAAGGGTTTATTTTTGTACTGCAATACGACCCCATATGCTCTACTATACCTTATTAAGGGGAGAGGACAGTAGAAAAGTTTCACTCAGTAAATTAGTTATACCAGGTATTTGGCCAATTTAGCAAGTTAACCCCTTAATTTACTACCCTTTTAAGTCATTAAGGACAAAAATGTCCAACAACAAAACTGCTATTAAAACTTCACAGTTTAATAGCTTTTTTTCTGCATACATCTCTTAAATAACTTCAGCCTTGCTCAAAACTACAAACGTTCAATCATTTTGAGGATTTTAACCCTTTAAATGCCAGTTTGTTTACTTGACGTCATTGTTATTTATGAAAAAAAACAAAAACAAATTTGTAGTGTTATAACAAATGTTGAGTGGAAAATATTCACACATCTGTTGTCTCGTATAAGAACTGTTGATCTAAAGAAAGATTAAGATAAATAAAAAAATACATATTACATGTTTACATATTATGAATTAACTAAAAAATGAGTTGCTTGCTAGCCGATTTAATTATTTTAGTTTTATTAATTTGGATGAGTGGGAAATAAAACTGGGAAAAATTATTTAATGAGCTCTACCAACCAGTGTAAAGCTCATTACTATTTTGATTTTAAAGCAGTAATACACTCCTACAAGCATAGTTATTGGTAGTATGTACAATTTCTGTTAATAAACCCTCCTGTTTCACATGTGACCTTTAAAATGTGTGTCTCTATACAGCCCTTTGCTTGTAGGTTGCTATGCCAACATGGCCATATTTAAATGGCCTATAGGTGGTGCTGGTTGGCAGGTGCAGCAATATCAGTTAACAACCATGCAGCTCCCCCTGTTTGCAGCATCTATGATTTGTTCTTTTTTGTTTTGTTTGTCATCTTAAAACTCCCAGAGTTCCTTTAACATTTTTTTTTTTTTCAAACTTCACAAAACATTTTTATATTGTGGCAGATTTAATACAGCCAGACAAACGTGGATATACTTCATCAAACATTCAAGGAAAAAAAAAACTTTTGTAACTTGTGTAATCACTGCTACAAGTTAAAGGATGTCGACAAAGTAGGATATTAAAAAAATGAAGTTTTTCCAAAGCCTTTATTTGTACAGTTTACGATGGTAGAAAATAGAACACAAACCTTCAGCATTTTGAAGACATGCTTTACCAGGTAAGAAAAGTGTTTCCCTTTTTATTATTAAATATATTTATTTTGTTGTTGCTACAATACAGTAGGTAATGTGCCTGAACAGATGCACTGTACAATCATACAGACAAAGTTAATTTGCTTCACAAAAGTCAAAAAAAAAAAAAGGCATAGTCACAGTTCGAAGCATGTTAGTGTCAAAATATAACACCTGATAGGTAGTTTCACACCAGTCGAGATTCTGTCACGTCCTGGTGGAGTGTCATTTTTCTCCAAGAATCCACAATTTTATTACAGATTTAGTTTTACAGTTTTTTTCCCCACCACTGTCTCTTAAGCACCTGGCAGCAGAGGACACGAAAATACTGTCATGTCTGGGCCTTCAAATTTCTCTGTCCAGTAAGAGACAAACTCTAGATTCTTATAATGCATTTACTACTTCAATTATCGATTCATTTTGAATAGAAGATGTGACCAAAAAAAAGTTATATACACATTAAAATGTACAAAAAGGACAAAATCTTTCAAAGATTTTGAAGATTTTCAAAAGCCAAATTAAATCTGGCATTATGATGTATGGCATTTCATTGACCATCAAAATAGACTTGGATTTATTGTCTGTTGAGATTAATCATACGCTCTTTTCACTACACCACAGTGTCCGTGGTGTAATGTGGGTGATGAGGTCCGGGCGTAGTAAGGAGGACATTGTGAATGACCAATGACTGGAGAAATCACTGCTGTGGCTGCAGGTACTGGTTTGTGAACTCCTCCAACTGCCTCTCTAGGTCTGTGGCTTTATGTCTACAGAGGAAACAAACACACATCAATGTTGGAGCAGCTTCCTCCAACGCACAACCCATGTTTTTACACTTCTAGAATTATTCTATTACAGCTGTTTTACAGGCCCGACTATTACACTGACTGATTAGATATGGACCCTAACCCTAATAGAATAACATGCTAAGACAGTGCCACTACCTTTAATTTTCCAAAATGTCTTCATATTCTGAAAGATATGTATGTAGCAATAGATTTGGAAATTGCTCTTTTAACCTCTCAATCTGTTGACAGGTTATTACACTCTTGTAATGGTTCTGCAAAGGCAACTCTGGGAAGTCTGACCAAATATGTGGATGTTAAAATGGACTGTTTCTTAAATTTTATTTTTCTGCTGTTCCTGTCACTCAGTCAGTCATTCTACCCTTCATGGTGCTGCCTATAAGAGAAGAAACAGGACAAACCGCAGACTCTTGGAGTGGCTCTGGACGGTCTCCAGCTGATCGATCTTGGTTGTCAGTTGACGGATTTCTGCCTCAAGCTCTTTCTGCGTCTGGTCCACCTGCTGACAGAGCCGAGCAAATGTCGTGGCCATCTCCCTGGCAACGCAGAGGGCACGGTATCACACTGCTTGTTTATTTAGTGCCGACACACATGACCCCACACAGGGTGGGCCACGGCTTTATGTGCACATAAGGAATTTTGTCAGTAGTTTACGTACCACTGAGACCCAAACACTTACACCTGGGACACACTGGATGCATTTGCAGTGAATGATGACTGCTCATCAGTTTGCTTTTAAAATGCATCTTAAATAATGTTCTTTTAAATACTCCTCTTTAACCAACTAATATAAAAACTCTTCACTATAAAGCCATGCATCTGTTGGAAAACTAAAAAGATTCTGGCAACCAAAAGGCAAGAGTGCTTCCACTTTGGAACAGGTACAGAAAGTGTTGTGGTTGTGTCATATACATCAGACACCTGTTTTGCTGTAAACCACTCACAGATCCCAGAACAACTAGGTGAAGCAGTGGCTGGTCTAGTCTGTTATTACATGAGCCTAAATGAAAAGCAAAATGTTCTGTATGTACACGCATCCAGTGTGGCCCATGCCTGAGAAAGGGTAATGAGGAAAATAAACATAATCATGCAGACTAAGGAATAATACAGACTGAACAAATGACAGAACATCTACTTAATTTGGGCCACTGACGACTTACTGTTGGACCTGGTGACTGCAGTTACTACTGGTGAAGCTGACTATGAGTTGCAGCTTCTCTGATGCGTAGTCTACAAACTGGCTCTTCAGAGTTCGCTCCTTTGCTTTTGTTGTCCAGGTAAGTCTCTCGTAGAGGTACAACAAGCCATACATCGAGGCTGACAGAGCGATCAGCCTCCAGCCAACTGTTTTCCACACCTTAATAAACAAAACAGACAGAGGTTGGGGTGAGCGTAGTGAAAAAAAAATAAAAAAACACTCGGATAAACACGTGTTTCTATTTTACATAAGTATTTATATGTAGAGTAAAGAACATACCACTCCTCCAACAAGGATTACACCCATTGAAGAGCGGGAGGTGAGGGAAGCCACATTGGTTGCCATCGCTAACATCATGTCCTCCTGGGTCATGACGGCCGTCTCGTGGTTGGGTTGAGATATTGTGGAGGGCGGTCCCGAGGAAGGTGTACAGGCTGGGGGAAGAGCTGGTCGAGGAGCCTGAGTAATGCCATGCTGAGTTTATTGAAAACACAAACAAAACAACATGTTCTGTGAAATGAGTCGACTGAATCAGACCATATCAATCACCAGGCAGGTTGCAGTACAAGAAATCAAGGTTTTTCCAGTCTTAAGTCCCAGGACATACAGTACCTGGAAGTTCTGGTCCATCAGTGTGAGTGCTCTCTGCGCATTGACTGATCCCAGGAAGCGGTGAACTAACACTGTCAAGCCCAACGAAAACTGAAACTCAATGTTCTCCTGGAAGTCAGTGCAAAGTTTGGAGAAGTTAAGGTCGTAACTTAGGTCAAACTTTCTGTTGGGCAACAGCATCTGGACCTGGCTCTGGGCAGTGGAGGGAAGCAGAGGGAGCATGCTATCTGGTGAAAGAAAAATGGAGAATAAGAATTACACACACCAGCTGGTGGAACATTATTATGCAGCTTGGTGTGAATTTGTATTTTTAACATGAAAATTAACAACACAAGATGAAATTATACCACCACATTATAAGTTATGGCCTACAGAGCAGAAATTGGTTGTTTAATCTCTCTTAATGGAAATGTAGTTGGTTTTTTTGCTGTAAGCAGGAGAAAGTGATACAATCCTGCAGTAATGGTCTCTTATTAAGGAGGCCATTGACTGGGTACAAGGAAGCTTATTTTCCCCACTCCACTGCTAGAGCTAACCAAGCTTCTGCACCAAAATAACTTTATTAATCATTATTAACACTTATATTCAATCAGTCTGTTCAACAATTATATTCAGTCCTATGACTCAGTCTGGAGCAGTTATTAAATCAAGCATAATATACTGTTTCTGACCATTTTAACAACTAATATTATTTTGAAAGATATCAGTTTGATAAATAAATTAGAACTTCATTCCCCCCCTAGAAAACCTTCTGTGATCTACCAGTGGATCACGAAATAGTCTCTAGCCAAGACCAGTCTAAAGTTTACATGCCAAGAGATACAAGAACTGAACAAATGTGTTCACTGACAAAATGACCAATAACGAATTAAAATGGCAATCCTATGATTTTGCACATAGGTCAATTACCTATCATGTAACTTTGAGAGGACTGAACAGAAGCGTTAACAGCGTCAGAGCAACGGAAGGCCAGGTTCTTCCCCATCCCCTTCTCCACATGAGTAAGCAGATCCTACCAACAGCAACACAAATTAGTGGTTCACATTGAAACGACAGAGCAGAGTTCTCTGGCTGAAGGGCACCAAACTCACACACCTGCCTAGGAAAGGTGTGATAACCAAGAATTAAACTGTGCCTCTACTTACAGTCTTATAGATCTTGAGAACATGAGGTGACGGGTGGAAGTCGGCGTGAAACTCGTCCACAATTACATGGAGGCGGCAGATCTCTTCCCCCATTGCACTGGACACCTGGAGGAATCACAGCAGAGTTTACCAACATTTTTATTTGGGTACCAGCTATTTAAAGATGACAAAACTACGGTAACTTAAGTCACACTATTCTGACCTTTTTTTGACCATCTTTACTACTCTATCACTCATTATTTATTTAAAACATACACCCATAGATCTTGTGTAAAAAAAAAAGAGCTGATGCTGCAACACACAGCACAGGACCAGCCAGGCCTCTGTGTCCCTGACAAGTACTGTCAGTAGTTGTAGACATTAAGTACTAGTAATTCTATGAATAATGACCAAGCCTTGATTAATTACATGTTTTCAATGTTAAATGTTTCCTGCATTGTATTATGGCTGAAGGTGGTTGGGTGTATTGTGGTGGTGATGTGATCTATCTTTTGAACAGTTGGTCCTTGTCTGTAAAACTGATCATAGATTGTTAAAAGACCACATAGCCACAGTTCTGCTATGCTGTTGATGGCTGAAATCCACACAGTATCACACAGCGAGAATACAGAGAGACTGGCCATTAACTAGAATATACAATTATTCTCTACCAGTTGTCATCTTCATTACCTTGGATTCCACATCTTCACTTATGGCCTTGATCTTTTTCTTGACTTCACTGATCAGCAAGTTGAGCTGATTCCTGACAAAGTCCAGCCGGTCCATCTGATACTCTCTGTCTTCCAGTGCTGCCACTCTGAAGCCCAACCCCGGTCAGAATCAAAGTCACAAATACAATCTAGCAGCTAACTTATTTAAAAAAACACAGGGTTAGGAAAAGAAACACTGACCACTACAGCATCTGGTATCTTACATTTAACCTATACAATCTTTTGTTTTACAGTCAATCTCAATACGTTCTTCATACCACTGACAAAAAATATCAGTTGGACATTATTGTAAAATTTAATTTCTAAATTCATCCTTTTCAACACATTCCCAATTACAAATGTAGGGAATAAATAATTATAAACAGCAAAGATACTCACCGTTTCTCCGCTGCCTCAATGTTGATGGCGTCCATGATGCTCTTGACTTTTTCTGTGATCTGCTTGGCCCTGATAGTGTGCTGCTCAAACTTTGTTTTCACTGCTGACTGCGAGATACACTCCTGCGAGGCCGTGACACACAAGTTACTGTGACAGTTATAGGGGCTGCTGCTGGATAGAGTGCATATAATCACACGCTACCACCAGGGATGAACAGAGGACAAGATGGACACCTGCTACTTTCAACATAGGAAAAGAAAAGAAATAGAGAACTTAGGTGTGTAAATGACAGCAGCAGTGTGTGCATCTTGCATCCAAAAGCCCACTGTCAAAAGTCACAGTCATGTGTAGGCAAAACCACAGCAAAAGAAGAAAAAAAGTAAATACAACTAAGAATTCAAGTGAAAGACAAAAACGTGTAAAAGAGGAATTGATCTGGGATAAATTATATTATATATCTTACGTTCAATGCATGAGCCATATTATCTGTCATCATGCTAGAAATATTTTTTCTTTTCTTTTTAGCTACTGTAGATTGTTCACAACAGACAAAAGGTTAACCCACTACTGTTATTGACCATTAAGGGTATCGAAACATTCTCCAAAAATGGAGAAATTCCTTTTCTCCTAGTTAAAAAAAACAACAACACAGAAACACAAAGAAAATTCAACAATAAATATTAATCAGGCAGAGCGAAATCAAAAGTGGAACAAAAACAAATGGATGTCCTCGCCCAAGTGAATCTAGACTTCAGCAATGAAGACGCAGGTTGATGGAAAAGGCACAGTGACTGGTCTAAATGGTTGTGAGGCTGCCAGTCTGACACTGTGCACTTGTTGTTGAAGTCTAACCAGTAAGTAAGAAGCCAGCGCCTGATTGGTCAGTGGTCATTAAGTTATGAGAGCGACTCTCACAGCTGCTTTCCTTATTCATGCACACACACACACACACACACACACACATACTTTCATAAAGGAACTTCATTTCTCAAACACACATCTCTCAAATGCCTGAGATGATTGAGTGACGGACAATAAATTAAGCTCTGGTTCATGATCTGATCAAGAAACCAATAGTTGTATTATCTTGCCAAAAGCAATTAAGAGATTCATTCTGTCCAGAAGATGTCCTATCCAGTTTATACACCAAATCCTGTCATTATCAGCTGGGACTAGTTATCTGTGCAGTCTAGGGGTTTTGAAGTGATAGAGCTTCACACTAATTACACCTTATTCAGCTTCTTATATCTACATATACATAAACACACACACATACACATACACACACACACACACACACACACACACACATATATATATACACACACACACACACATATATATATACATATATATGTACATATACATACATATATATCTTTATATCTATATATATATATGTCTATACACTCATGTGTGTGGTATCAATGTCAAATATGTGTCAATATAACTGTCTCTGTTTTTTTTTCTAAAATCTGTCTCTTGGGCTTCAGACACCAACCTCAAACCTCCTCTCAAAGTTCTGAAACTCCTTCAACCTCTCCTGGAAGCCCTCGGCCAGCGCTCCACCTGTTGGAGTAATGAACATCCCGTTTGTAAATAATATTACAAACAAATCTGTTTCTATATCACACAGCTACATCATCCCCTGCAGGTTTACCATTTCCTCACCTGTTTCGGGCATGCCCTGTGCACGCTGCATGCGAGAGTTGAGCACCTCTTTAGCGGAGACGAAGAAAATGCGGTTGGGTGCCTGCTCACGGTCCACGACCTTCAGCTCCTCTACAAGGAAGTTGACACAGCGGTCTGTGTGCTGCTTCCTCACCTATAGCAAGACATGTCATATTTTTTGTGGAAATCAGTATTTCTGTTTGAAAATCAGAAAAGTTCATTTGAATTGCAAACACATTTAGTGTGTTCACTTCAGCCATATTGTATAACACATTTTTAAAAACTCAACGGTCACTGAAGTTTTCACCAAACTTACTTTATGACCAACTTTATTTATAACTTTTTGACAAATCTGTTCCCAAAATGAAACAGCTTAAGAGGGATGACTCACGTCCTCCATGTATTCTGGTTCATTTGCTGAGGCGTCCCATCGGTTGTTGAGGATGAAGATGTTTGGCTTTGAGAGACGTTCATTCACTTTGTGGAAAAAGTGCTTTTCCTGGAGGGAGGAAGAGCAAAACGGAACAGATAAAGAGGTCAGTGACATTATTCTGTCTTTTACTCTTTTACACATTTAAATGTAATAAATATTTTAATTTTAATTATTTGTCATTCAGTATATACGCTACACCCAGTTTCTGGTATTATCCACAAACAAGCTATTATTACATTAGGTCTATGTTTGTTTCTACTGACCAGCCCAGAGAGGAATTTGTGTTTGTGTCCCCTTTAAGAGCTGACACCAGGTTTAAGAGCTCTCGGATGGACTGTGCTCCCAGCTTCATATTGCATGAATGCCTGAGCTGACAGGAACAAGAGTGGGGTCTATGTGAGGCTGGATACAAACACAGGCAGCCACGTTGCATGATATGTAATCAGCTCTGCATGGAACACATACACAGTGATCCCTTCAGTCCATAAAAGTAACAGACATCACTGAAAAACCTACTTAACCAGCTGTTGGTGCTGAGTAAACAGTGAAATAATATCACTGTCTTCACACCAGAAACAGTTGAAGGAAGATTGAGTGATAATGATGCATTAATGTGATCCAAACTATTCACACAATTATTTTGACTTGATGAGAACAGGTTCTGTAGTTTAAACAAATCAGTGACAGAGCAACAGCATAATACAAAGTAATGCAAAGTTGTTTTTCTAGCTTAAAAGTATGTATTATAGTGCAGGTGTAACATAAGATCAACAATTAAACCTAATTGCAACATAGAATAACAACATAAAATGGACATTCCACAGGACATTGGCCAAAGATGAGCTTCGTATGGTTGAGAAACATTTACCGTGTTCATGAGAGTAGATTCAGAGTTGGCCACCAGCACAAAAACATCAGCATCCAGGCAAAACTTGTCAATCCAGCTGTCTAGTTGTGTTGTAACATCGGTCCCAGGGCTAAAGGTAAAGATGTGTTATATTTTAAATTTATATCAAAGTTTTCTCTGAACTTCTTGTGAGTTTCCAGACTTGACTGACAGATATTGTTACCTGTCTACAAGAACTAGGTCATCTCGAAGCAGTGCACACTTGGTTTTTGGCCAAAACACTTGTACAAGACAGCCAGCATCCAGACTCTCATCCATGTGGAGTGCATGAGCTAGTTGGTTTACAGTCTGAGGAAGAATTGGAAACACACCTTTGTCATGAATGTTGTAAAGGCTCTAATCTAAAATCTATTACATTCAGGTTTAGCTCATTATAAAAGAAACCCAATGTTTATTTCTTGCATTGTGGGAAGAACTCAAAAACACCACACCGACTGAGGAAATTGCAAGAAGACAATAAATGAAAACAATGAAGATTCTAACCTCAGGCATTCATTTCAGACACCCGACACCACGGTAAACACCCTGTTTAACTTTTAGTTTTACTTTCTAGAATTCTTAAAACTGACCTCAGTTCCTAGAATTCTCAAAACTGAAAACAAGTTGCCAATAGCAGTTTTCAGGTATTACAAGCGTCAACATGATAGGTGAATAAGATGCAAAACAGTACTAGTAAAGCAAACCTTTCAAATAAATAAAAATTAAAACATGTACCTTGATGCTTTTCTCCTCATCAGAGCCCTCTGTTTTGAGGTAAGATTTGTCCTCATCTGTGCCTTCCACACTCAAAAAACAGTTAGTGGTGTGGCCGATACCACTGGGCAACACGCGGTCTCTCAGCATAGCATTGATTACTGTGCTTTTGCCATTACTGGTTCTATGAACACACAAAACAAGAAAACTTGGGTATAATGTTCGTGTTTTAACAATAAAAGGGAGGAACCAGTAAGATATTATCTATGCCTTTTACTGCAGCAATAATTACATGAATAAAACTTCTAAGGTTTTCCCACGCACCCACCATCAGTGATAAATTTACAGTTTCCTTTTGAAACATACACAGCAGTTAACATTCATTTCAGCTTTATGAATGAGAGAGAGATTTACCAAAGGAAAATTAATAAGCATCACCTCAGTAACTCAAGCAGAACTAAATAAAAAAAAAGAAAATAAATAAAAGTAGCCATCTATAACTTCAACAAAAGAAATGCCTATGTCATAAAGGTTTTACCACACACCAGAAAACATTTAAAGATATTACTTTCCAAAAATAAATAAATGCATCAATACCTGCCAAAAAAAGCCACTTTCATATGTCGGCGTGCCAGCACCTCTTTAATAATAGCAAGTTTGTCTGCATAAGACTGAATCTCCAGCTTCTGATCCTGATGAGCAATTTTCTCCAGAGCTTTATTTCCACAGGTTTCTGTTGACAAAACAGTCATAACACAAGAGAGGAACTCAACATCTCCTTTGTCAGCCACTCACACTGAGAGAGCTGTTTGATAGATGACAACGACAGGTGATATAATTGTGTTTAATCACTTTCCAATCTTGAAAACATGATTAAAACTGTTTAACTGTTTTACCTTCTACAAACTCTGACGTCTCTTTCACATAATCCAACAGTTGTAGAAACACATCACTGATCTTCTTTTTGGCGACAACAAAGTGCTTCAGAGGGGAAAACTCGCCCCGAGCTGAGTCTGTCCGTCTGAGTGGTGGAGCTGCAGCCATGGTGCTCAATCTGGACACACAGAGGGTCAAAAGGGGCAAACACAGCAATGTCAATGGACATGGACAGAACAGTATCTGTTGTCATGGAATCACACTGGTAAAATCATGCTTATATTTATCCTGTGAGATTATGTTAAAACAGCAACTTTTGCTAAGCATCTCCTACACTGAAGGAAAGCTGTGTCTTTAGCCAGATTATCCAACTGTAAATTAATACATAAATAGGTTAACAGAAACACAATACAATAACACAAACCGGCTGATAGGAATAACATAGGGACGTGTTTGTATTTTATTAAGAGACAAAAGTCTGAAATTGTTGAGTTAATCGACCGGGCGCGTGCAGCTGACAAACAAGCTAACAGTTTAGCTAACTTCTCAATCGGTGCCGCGGTAGCGATCAAATATCGTTCATTTGACGAGATTATTTACTCACCACAGTCCTGGAACAACCAGTGTCCTCTTCTCATAACACGAATAATACTGTTTAGCGTTAATATAACACTGAATCCCTTTCAGCGCTAATAAATAACTCGCTGCGGTCAGAGCTGACCTGATAATCAACGCTTCGCTGTCAGACTGCTGTCTGATACACTCATTTCCGGTAAAATTCAAAATTAAACCCCATTTGTCAAAATGCCAATACAATGTGTAAAGATAAGATTTGCATATGCTTTAAATACCTGTGGTCGATGTCTTCAGAATTCACCTGATTGCCCATCAGATGTGATTTTGATTAACAAATCTTATTTAACGTCTTATTTTTCATGATTTTTACAGCAGCTTTTTTCAGCATTGTAGTCAACTTTGGTTAGATTTCATTGGCATAGCCATAGCAGCTCGTTCTCTAATTATAGATACATACACGAGGAATGAAAATATGTTTCACATTCTTTAATACAAATCTCTACATTTAATTTCATATCAGCCACACACATAATGTCACATCTTAAGTAGAAAACAATGCAAAGCGAGAGTTTGGATCAGGTTTTTTTTGTTTTGTTTTTTAATCTATAGTTAATTTAAAAACAAAATGAAAAGTTTACACTATCCTTACATGCTGCATTTTCTATATCAGTTTTATTTCGAAAGAATCTTCCTGCTCTATTCCGGTTGAGGGCTGACAGGATGGGGACAGGGGGCGGAACAATGTAAAGAGAGGTTCGCGGGCAGCAGCCAATCAATGAGCAGAGAATGCATCCAACCCCTGACATCAGACACGAGAACAGTTCACAACACAAATACACACAAGTACAGCTGATAAAACACAAGTCACTAAGATTAACAGCACGCCAGAATTTCCACATCACAGCTTCAAATCCTTTTATGTTGTATTTATTTATGTGTTTATTATTTTCACCAGGTCACTCTACATAAGAGCCTCCTACACCTCAGAGGTTTAAGCCCATAAAAATGTTTGCAAAATATCCAAGGTCCACACTTTAACAGCATTAAGCATATATCATACATTAAAATGTGAGTATAGTGAGACATCCCCATACAAGGTCTACCTGTGATACCTCCAAGGCCCACCTTGGAAAGCACTGCTCCAAAGTTTTCACATATTTGCACATGTCTATGACATCAGAAGGCTGTTTCAAAAGCCTCATCTTCATGATCATGACCAGTACTCCTCATGGAGACCAGAACCTGGTCCTAATGAGACAGAACCTCAATTCTGAGGGACTGGTTAAATTAAGGCCTAAGATTTGAATTGCAGTTTAGTTAAGGTTAGGGTTAGGCATCAACTGGTTATGGTTAAGAATAGGGATAACGCTTTGTTTAGGCTGTCCAGATGAATGGAAGTCACCTGTGTGTGTGTGTGTGTATGTGTGTGAGGGAGAGAGTGAGTGAGTGAGAGAGAGAGAGAGAGAGAGAGAGAGAGACATTGGCAGCTGTGGCATATGGACATCATTCAGAGCAGTGGACACTGAAACTCCTCAACCAGGACCTCCAGCCTCTGTTTGGCGTCACTATATTTGATAAGATATCTTATTGCCTCAGAAAACTGGAACTGAGCTCATCCGTTTTCTCTTTTCTTACTGGGCTTTTTTCAATGATAATGTGTGGATTTATGATGGAGAATTAAGATGGTGAGAAAGAAAAAGCTGCTGGTGTTTGGGTAAGTGTTTTTCCTGCACTTGCTCAGGTGTCATGTGTAAGTAAAGCATCACAGTGTTATAAAGTTCCAACAAGAGACCAAACAGGTGTTTATACCTTTATATATGTTTATATTTGATATGGTATTTCTGCATAATTGTTGACATTCTCTTTTCAGTGGCATGGCTTCGGCATCTTAAATTAATGATGAGATGGATATGCTAACTGCTCTCCTGGGCAGATATAGATTTCATCCTATCCAAAATAAACCTGTGTGCATGTAGGACTAATCATAAATGTTGAAACTTTAATAATTGTGGCATTTGTGACATTGCATAAAAACAAAATCGCAACTCAAACTGTGGAAATTCTTTTTTATGTTGTACTGTTTTTCTTGATGTGAACTAACCTGTGCTCCAACTATTTTTCTGTCAGCTTCCTCATTGTGTCAGTGCTATTGTGGCAGCGTACGTGACACAACAGCCTATGTTTGTATTGTCTGTGTATGTATAGGTGACCTTTACATTGTCAAAATAATCCCAACTAGCATTCTCTTTCTATAAGAATTTGGATTTTTTTGGGGGGCTTTTCGGTCATGTTTTGCTACAGAAAAATGTATTCATATTTTATTTGTCTTCAGATTTACATTCAGGGCTGTGCAGTGGAAGAAAAACATCCATTGTGTTCTTTTGCTTTCAGAATTTGTGGAAGCATGATGTGGGATGGATAAACAACAACAAAACTCTAGTGTAAGTTTGTGGGACATGTACTTTCTCTGTGGGCTTGTTGTTTTATTTGTTTGGGTTGGTCTGGTTCCTGATGGAGTATGGATGACCCTGTTGACCTCGAAAAGGGAACATGTGTGAGTCAGTAGTCATTTGAATAACTATAGTTAACATAAATAGTAACATTTATATAACTTCCTGTAGAACGCAGTAGGTATAGGATTTACAAGGATTTAAAATAATTTCCAATTATTCCATATTTTGAATATTGGTGTTTTTTTAATAACCACCTGTCTTTTTTTTAATATACACATGTAGACCATGTTTGCCTTGTAGTTTTTATGAAAACACATTGACACACTGAAATTCAATAAAACTGTATTTCTGTCCCTTTCTTCATAGATGGCCTCAAATGACCCTGACCTTCCTGACCCCTCTGGTGACCCCCAACCTGGTGATCTCATTGAGATCTTCAGACCAGCCTATCAGCACTGGGCTCTATACCTGGGAGATGGTTACATCATCAACTTAACTCCCGTTGGTTAGTCAAAATAATAATCAGAATCAGAATCAGAGTTGGTATTTATTGCCATGTACATTTACACGTACAGGGACTTGATGTTTTGGTGCAGGCTTTGTTTTGCAGGATTAAAGTAAACATCGGAAAACTGTCCAGATCAGCTTTGTATTTCTTGTAAAGGTTGTTTTGTCATGTCTCATCTTTTCTCTTTGAATCCAAAAATATTAGAGGTCACTAACTGCCTTGCTTTTTTTTCAAGACACCAAAATATTCAAATAAATACTAAATCTCCTCTCTTCTTCTCCAGATGAGAGCCACACAGCTGCCATGTCCAGTGTGAAGTCCGTCTTCAGCAGGAAGGCAGTTGTGCGCATGCAGCTGCTGAAGGAAGTAGTGGGAAGTGACTCGTACCGTGTCAACAACAAGTATGACCACAACCACACACCACTGCCCATCTGTGAAATCATCCAGCGAGCACAAGTCCTCATTGGCCAGGAGGTGTCGTACGACTTACTGGGAAGCAACTGCGAGCACTTTGTAACCCTTCTGCGTTACGGAGAGGGGGTGTCCGAGCAGGTCTACACTGTTTTTTTTTGTTTATCTCTCATTTGTCATCAGGGCTAAACATTTAATGCGGGGGACATTAGTAAATAATTAAAGCTACTGTCAGCAATGTCGCCTTTTGGCTAACTTCCTGTCTGTTGCTGCAGTTAGCATTACCCTTTGTCCTCCTTACACCACTTCAGGAAAGTGAACCCAACAAACAGCCTAGAGAAGAGGAGAGAAATGAGACAGATAGTGATGCACAATATTATCGGCACAAGAGCTGTATCGGCAGATATTGGCTTTAAAATGTATTGTTGTTGGATGTTGGAGGAATCTCACTACAAATTGACTTTTGCGACCTAGGGTCATGAGAATTAAGGACAGCAGGAACGAAACAATGCAAATGTCAGGTATTTGCATCACCTGGGGAATCTTCTCACATCTTTGCATGGACTTTGTATGTAATCTCATTGACCAAGTCACAGCACTACATTTGAAACAAGTGTGGTTAGGATTTAGACAAAAGGTTTGAGCAGCAATAATTATGCACTGATCAATTGTGAATTATGCTGTATCACTAAGATGTAATAAAATACAGACCTCCGCTGTTCTTTGTCATAATAAATCTCTGTTTCATGTCCACAGGCCACAAGAGCGATTGGGGCCATCAGTTTGGTTTCGGCAGCAGCCAGTGCCTTTTCTGTCCTGGGACTGATCAACACACGATCCAGAAACAGACCTTTCTGACAGCTGTTTTTCACCGAGGGGTGTTATCTTCCAACATTCAAATTTATCTATGATTTAAATTTAAATAAAGCATGACAATGCAAACATGTGTTACTTATTCAGCAAATGTATGTTTCAGTGTTTCAAATAATATCACATAATATCAGATACTAAGCAAATTAAATCTAATATTGACAATTATCCATCTTTAGTGAGTGTAAAATATTTTATGCTTTAAATAATCTAGTCACCAAACTAGAAAGAGAAATAACAGCTGACAGTTTTGAATGTAGCTGTATTCATTAGGGCATGGACACTGTTCTTCTGGAAAGAAACATTCCTTTACTTCCTTACTGGGGTGGAGACAAGAACTCGACAACAAAGCTGCATAACTACATTGCACTGCTTCATTACAACCTTTGACTGATTCTGTTTTAAAAATAACTTATACTGCTTTTGCATATTTACTGTTGTATAGGGTAAACTATACAACTAAGGGTATAGGGTTAACAGCAGCTAATGAATATTTTCAATGTCAATGAATATGCTTCCTTCAGGGATAATTATCATTACATTATCATATAATAACAAAATCATTCTTAATCATTCTTGAACTACATAAGTGCATTAAATGTTATCACTTCAAGAGTTAGTTTGAAAAATATCATCATAAGCATGGCTGTAAAATATAGTGAACTACAGGTGTATCATGTAGAAAGTACTGCCAACACTAAAAAAATATTATTTATTATTTATTTTACCAGGATAATCCCATTGAGATTGCAAATCTCTTTTCGAAGGGTGTTCTGGCCAAGAGGCAGGAGCAACACACACTCATCAACAAAGACAATAACATACATTAGAGAGCCTAACGACAGAAACATTTTATATTTAGATTGTAAGTGCTTCAGAATAAAATTTCGAACCCAGAGAAACCAGTGTATAGTGTGTAGATTGTTCCAGTCTGAAGGAGCACAATCCTGAAATGCCTTTTTTCCACGTGCATTTAAAAGTAGGACTTTGAAGACAGCAGGTGGCGGTAGCGTCCTGTAAACAACGGAAACAAAACCGTAGAAGAAGAAAGTCGGCATGACGTGAATATCCGGCGCCGAGGCAGTAGCCACACGTGTTGTTTTCATGGACGTAGTTTAAGTGTGACATTATCTGTGTTTGAGTCCTTTATACAACCGCAGCCACAAACATGGGGAAGAAACTCAAAGTCGGAAAGAGCCGGAAAGATAAATTCTACCACTTGGCCAAAGAAACGGGTACATTACTTTGAGGGAGATATTAGCATTAGCATGTTTGCTAGTTGACTCGCTCATCTGTGCCTCTTCTTTTCCAGGTTATCGCTCCCGTTCTTCCTTCAAACTCATCCAACTCAACCGTAAATTTCAGTTTCTGCAGAAAGCCAGAGCTCTGGTCGACCTGTGTGCTGCTCCCGGAGGATGGTGAGCTGCTGTCAACAGCCGATCACTGAACATACTTCTGTCAAATGCAAACATTTAAAGCCAGCGTGTGAACATGTTAACATCGTGTCTATTAAACACTCAGATTTTCATTTGTTTGAGCCTAGCCCAGAGACCTTACTTTTGTAATGGCGTTGTTTTGAGATAAATCTTTACCTCCTATATGGAGTTTTTATCTATCATTGGGTGGTAATTTATTATGTACACTTATCTTATATTAAAACATGATATATTTTAATATATAATTATCTGTTTGATTACATATGTTTTTAATATTGACGCACAAAGAGCTATACTCAATTTCGTTGTATTTTCTACAATGACAATATTGGCTATTCTGAATAAATGTGAAAATAAGTGAGTACATTTGTATTACATTATAAGAAATTAATGGTCTCTCAGACTGATGAATACAATTCTCTCTGTAGGTTACAGGTAGCGTCAAAGTTTATGCCCGTTTCAAGTCTCATTATCGGTGAGTCCAGTGTTTTCATTTTCACCTTTTTCAGTTTTCCATACGTAATAATTCTCATGTTTCTGTGATTCTGAATTTATTGTATTATTTTGGTTACGGTTAAATCTTACCAGTGGACTCAGTGCATCATTTCAGAAAATTTTCAAATTATAAAATATTCCAAACTGTCATATTAATGGTTTAATGTTAGTAACTCTTTTAATCAAGTAAAAGAAAAGAAATAGAAGAAATTGTTTTACTCTAGTATAAGGTATTTCAGAAAATTTGAAAATTAATGTGTTAGTAATTATTACCTCCTGTCAGGTATTGACCTGGTGCCCATCAAGCCAATTCCAAATGTGGTGGCGCTGCAAGAAGACATCACCAGTGAGAAATGCAGACAGGTGAGACAGCTACTGCAGAGGACAGTGGGTCTGATTGGTCAGTTTAAGGAACTTAATAAAACTTAAACAAGTAGGGTTTTTTTCATCTGGAAGGTGATGCTGTTTTACGAAGATACTGTATATTGCTCTAAAATCACAGACTATACAGTGGTTGTTCTTCACAACTGAGAAATTATCTCTCTTATGCAGGCTTTGCGAAAGGAGCTGCAGACATGGAAGGTTGATGTTGTGTTAAATGATGGAGCGCCAAATGTTGGAGCCAACTGGCAACATGATGCCTTTTCACAAGGTAAGTAAATGTTTAAACAAATGTTTAAGGACAGAAACCTTGATGGAATCATAAGGGCTCACCAGGATGCTTCAGAGCCTCTGCTTCTGCCATGGTAGTCAATGTCCAAATCAGTTTTTGAATGCTGTATGAACATTTTATATGAGAACTGTCAGACAAGCCATATTTTATATGCCTTACTCAAAAGTATTTGTAATCCGATGTTGTTCATTTTTAGAAACATGACATGTAGGTCTTATCTAACAAGTGAGTGCTGACTGTGACAGTGACATGGAACCATGTGAAATGTCAAATGTCTGAAATTGCTTCCAATTTGTAAAGATAATCCTTGAAGTTTATGGCCACATATGTGAAAGAAAACTGGTATATTACAAATCTATTATGAACAACCTTCAAAAGAAAAGTCCAAAAGTGATGGTGGTTTTAGATGTTTGGACCTGGCACATTTGTATATTATTTAGGAAACTTTTTTGCTATATTTTCCCTTGTTTATTGTGTCTTGTGTATTTTATAAAAGGCTCATACTTGTGTTATAGTAAATGATATTTGAACTGAACAGCTCAAAAATCTTTCTCTTTCCCCCTTATCACCACCAGCTCATCTGACTCTTATGGCTCTGAAACTGGCTTGTGAGTTTCTCACCAAAGGTGGCACTTTTGTGACGAAGGTCTTTCGGTCCAAAGACTACCAGCCACTGATCTGGATCTTCCAGCAGTTCTTCAAGAAGGTGCAGGCCACAAAGCCACAGGCATCCAGAAACGAGTCTGCTGAGATCTTTGTCGTCTGTCAGGGTCAGTTACCAACCCTCTGGATTTTTTGTTTGTAAAGTTGGAGTCTATATTTTAATCACCTTTTGCAGATCATATCTAAAGCCTGTTTGTTTTACTTTAACAGGCTTTGTTGCCCCGGACAAAATCGACAGTAAGTTCTTTGACCCCAAACATGCTTTCAAAGAGGTGGAAGTGCAGGCCAAAACTGTGAAGGAGCTTATTCCTGTCAAGAAGCCAAAGGTAACAGTGTGTAACAGATCTGTTGAGTCGCTGTCAAACTTGATTTATAATTCCCTGTAATTAACTCAATAGTGTAAATGTGGTGCAGTAGTTATCACCCACACACAGCCTAAATTATATCATGACTTTACTGACCAACCAGTTGTTCTGTTCAAGGCGGAGGGATACACTGATGGTGATCTGACACTTTACCACAGCTTCACAGTGACTTCATTTCTCAAAGCTGACAATCCTGTGGACTTCCTGAGCAAAGCCAATGAGGTGAGATATATTTAATCTGTGCATATTCTTTCATAAATGGTCCCAATATATGTGAGCTGTGAATGTATGGCATGTATCCTGGCACAAAGGTCACTCTATGGAGAAAGAGCAACACAACTGTTCACATACACTGTCTTAAGCATAGTAAGGAAACATCTGGTGCACAAACCAAGAGCGAGCAGGGGAGAGAGAAGCTATTGCTTGCTTAGCTAACTGCTATGCTATAATAACCACAATATATGCATTTGTGTGTAAAGATGGTGAATTAGCCAGTGTTGCCAACTGAGGAAGAATGCTATGATCAATTAAACAAGTGTATGTCCAGTGAATCGTTGTCAATAGTATGTTCGCATCAGCAGCTCACACTGTTGCTCTTTAAGGACCACACCACTTGTTTAGCCACCAGTGCAGTTGCCATCGTTTATCTGAACTAGGGCTGGGCGATATGGAATTTTTTTTATCACAATATGTTTTTCCATATTGATCGATCTCGATTCTTATCACGATATGTAGTTTTTGCAGATGCTGCCAGTGTGAGGGACATCCTGAAGCTTTAAGAAATAAGAGATTCACTGAAACTTTATAATAAAGTTTAATAACATGTTATTATATTTTTGCTCCGCTTTTATAGTTTATATAGTTCATACGGGGCAATGGCTGCAAAGAACGACTGGATAGATTTTTGTTTCACAGAGCCGCTCTCGCTAGCAATGCTAACGGCAGATGTCGTGCTAGCTTGAGCCCGCAGAGTCACACTGTCAGTGTAAACACTGAGGTGGTGCCGCCACAGGCGTTGTGTTCCCCGTCCTGGCTGCTACCAACCGCCGGCATATTTTACAGACCGGCTTCGCCTGCTCCTGGTCGCTTTTGCAGTATCCAAACCACGTCCACACAATTGCCCTTTTTTTTTTTTACAATGTCTTTGCTGTGTTTGGCATTATTATCGCTGTCTTCGCTAATTTTTTCCTAATTTCTTCAACTTCTTTCCTGCTCTCTCTCTCTGGTTGGAACTTTAGCGACGCTGCTCACAATGGAAAGTGGGCGTGTCCTACCGTCATACGGCAGCCGACAGACTCTGATTCTGTTGTTGTTGCGCTTACTTTTTCATGTGATATCGAATAATATGTCCCGAGCTTATTATCGAAATCGAACAAAAATTTATCGCGATCCCGAATCGAGATCGAATTATCGCCCAGCCCTAATCTGAACTGGTCTAAATACAAGGTGAGGTCACATTCTGTGGTGTCTTTTTGACGGTTGGCTAGTTCTAATCGCACATTTTTGTGGTTACTGTGACAGCCATATTGATTATCTGCTTGGGAGCAAAACAAGACATGGTTTAAGATTTTAATTCTCACTTGAATTTGAGAATATTTTTTTGAATGCATGCAGTATAAGCTCACTTGTTGTCACTATGTCTTCTTTAATTCAGATCTCCTTTGACAACCCAGACCTGGAGTCTCATGCAGCCACCAGTAATGAGATAAAGCTGTGTTGTCGTGACATTAAAGTCTTGGGGCGTAAAGAACTCCGGTAAGTCCCATATCTGATGGCCTTTGCTCAGGTTTCTATATAATAAATCAGCAGATACATTACATTACATGTCATTTAGCAGATGCTTTTATCCAAAGCGACTTACAATGGAATTGAGTACAATCAGCCAGGGGTGGAGTTGAACTTGCGACCATGATTTGTTTCGCACACAGGGTACCAGTCTTAACCACTGAGCCACTCCACCCCCCATTTTGCAATTCATTTATAAAAAAGTAAAATAGATTGGCAGATCAGAGCGTTGTTTTTTTATAAATAATAATGCAGATAAAGTTCAGGAACTTTACGCTATCCTCATGTCTGCAGCATGCTGCTGAGCTGGAGGTCCAAGCTGCGAAAATATCTGGCCAGGAAACTGAAGGAAGCGGCCAAAAAGCCTGACCAGGACATCGGGTAAAAAGTCTTTTACAGCACAATCACGAAGAGCCACTAAAACTTAGTTGTCTTTACAAGGATTTGTGACAAAGCACCTCAACAGCTCTGTATGCTTTGGTTTCAGCATACGTTCTGATGAAGATTCAGATGCAGAACCAGACAAGAAGAAAGATGATGTAGATGAGGAGGAGAATGAAGAGGAAGAGATGGTGCAGAAACTGGCAGAGCTGAAAGCTGAAGAGGTAGCTGAGCTCAAAAGGTAACGTCTTCTTTTAATCATCTTTACACTAATAACGTTTCACTCTATGAACAGTTTTAACTTGCAACACACTTCACAGACCTGGTGGTGAAGTGCAAAGGCAATGTGAAGGTATTTCCCTTGATGGGGAACATGGTCATTGATCTTTGGTCTTAGTTTGTACCACCGTTATGCTCCATCAGGAAGAAGAGGAAGCTGCTGAAGGAGCGGAGGAAGCAGAGGGAGAGAGTGGAACTGAAGATGGACCTGCCAGGTGTCTCCATTGCTGACGACAATGACACATCCCTGTTCTCCCTCATCTCCATCAAGAAGAAAAATGTAATGAACCGCCCACGTTGGCTGATAAAGGCTATTTTTTTACACTCTGAGGGTCACCGGTGGGGTTTTGTTACACACAAATTTTATAACGTACTTCTCACTGTGCTACATCACCATGGTAACTCATGTTGAAGACTGAATCTAAACTACTCTGCTCTGATTGGAGTCAGATCAGCAGACTTTTTAAACCACCACAATTTACATAGAGCAGCAGCACATTTTTGATACCAATACCAACAGGATGTTCCTTTGGTGTTAACCTCTCTATCAGGTGCTGGCTGATATATCCAAGGGAGACATGCAGATCGCAGAAACTCTAGCAGACGGAGAAGATGACATGCACCTGTCTGACGACGATGATGATGATGATGAGGCAGATAAAATGTCCCTGGCATCTGATTTGGATGATGAGGACTTGGAAGAGGTGGAGCAGAGACAGGCAGATTTGGAGAAGAAAGCACCAAATAAGAAGTGAGTATCTGTTCAGACCACAAACCTCGGACACTAGTAAAGATGATTGTTGAGTCTTCAGGGGCAGTTCGCCTACTTGTCTCCATAATGACGTCATTATTTCAAGAACAGACTGAAAATCTGCCAATAATTCTGACCCTATATGAAGCCTGAGGTTAAAAATGTTTTGTGTGGAGGCTTATCCTCAATGTTAAAATCCAATATTAAGAAACTCGTTGGTTTTTTAACGGTTGATTAAACTATTGTCTTAAGTTATGAGTTTACTTTTAATTATATAGTATTAAAAAAAAGAGAGAGATGCCCTCAGTAATCTTAAAAATGTTGTGTTCATTATCTGGTAATTTATGCATTTGTTTTCCAGAGTAAAATTTGCCAAGGAAGAGGAGGATGATGAAGGACAGGACAGCGGTTTGCTGGTGGAGCTGGAGGAAAAGGATGAGAAGAAAGAGCGAGAGACCAACCTGTGGTTTAGCAAGGTTTGTTTGTTTGTTTGTTTCCTCCCATAATGCAACATAAATAGTTCAGGTGGATGGTGACAGTACCACAATTTCATATTATACTATAATTATTATTACTGTGAATATACTATATACAAACATTTGATCATCATTCGCATTAGCAAGCGATTTCATTACGTCACATATTTTTCAAGTGAATATGCTATCATAATAATCCTGGAACGTTTTCAAGTTGGTGTATCAAGTTTTTCAACCAACCATTACTTCCTTAAAGCAACAACAATTCTTAAGGGGCAAACTAGGAAAAAATTACTGCTCAGGTCTGGGTTCAAGAAAAATCTTTAATTACACCAAAAATAGGCAGCTTTGGCTCAGGGTCTATAACCTCTCTCTAACCTGTAACTGTGCTGCCTGTTTACTCTGCAGGGCATCTTCTCAGAGATAGACCTGGAAGGAGATGCAGAGAGTGAACTCCAGCAGACTGAGTTGCTCCGGAGCAAACCGACAGGTAACAACCATCCTCTGTTTCTCTTTAATTTCTCAAAAGTCGGCAAGGTCCAAAAGCACACACAATACACAATATTAAGCACAGGGTTTAATGTTGTGGCTGATAATGTTTCTTATTATAGTTACAAGAATAAAACATGTTCTCAATTTGGAACTGAAAATAAATTGAATCTTTCATAGGAAAAGGCAAAAAGAGGAAAGCTGAAGAGGAAGCTGCTGAGCCAGAGGAGAAAAAAGCAGGACCATCACAGGAAGCTAAAGAGGAGAGTGACAGCGACTCGGATGACAGCAGTGATGATGAGAAGTAAAACCTCATTTATTTTGCATGTCCATTTTGTGTTTTTAAGACGGGTAGTGAATCGAATGACCAAGCTTCATTTTATTGCTGTAAAGCTTTCTATGCTATAACATTAAATCCAAAAATCACAATTAAAATGATATACAACCAGTCTTAACTTTGCAAAAAAAAATTTCAGGCAGATTACTAAGATGAAGCAGGCGAAGGGCGCTGGTGGGAAGTCGGGAGATGCAGAAGATGGCGACTTCCAGGTTGTTCCTGTTGAAAGCACCAGTGAGTAATGACAAACATTTACTTTCTGTTGATTAGAGATATTTGGCTAAAGAGAAATCTTTGTTTCTGATCCAACAATCACTATAGGGTGTGAGTAGAGATTGTCCGATATGGGGTTTTCTGTGACTGACGACCATGTCCATCTTTATGATGGGTTGTTTCTTTTTAGTTGAAATGTTTAGCTGATTTTCTTTTTTTTTACTATATCTAATAAATGTCAAATATAAGTTTAATAATAACAAATGATTCACAGAATTGATTCATTGATTACTTCTATTAACATTTATTTAACAACTTAAATATTTTAAATAAAACCAAATTTTGAATACATGAAATCACAACATAAAATGTGACTTTGTCAAACAAACTTTGCCTTTAAAAAGTTTTATTTGCAAACTTCAGGAGTAGTCAATCATCATTTTATCAGTAATGGTAATTGGCCAATGCAGAATCAAAGATGGCAAAAATCTACCTGTAGGTCAGAGTGTTTTGTGTTCTGCAGGTAAGAAAGCCAGGATCCTTGATGCTGAAGGTTTGGCCCTCGGCTGCCAGATTGCTACATCTAAGAAAAGAGCCAGAGACCTGTTGGATAACTCCTTTCATAGGTTTGTGATGGTTCAAAGTGCACCCATTCTATCTGATTCAGTTAGTTGAGAAGTTAGAATATCAGTCATTTTCTTATTATTGATAAGCGTCTTAAGAAAAACTAGCAATGTATAGCTATGGTGGGGAAATATTTACCCTTTGTGTAAGATGTAACATAATACAATCTCAGTTTATAAACTCTTTATTATTGTAATATCACCCACCAAAGTATAATTTGTCCATTTTCACAATGCACCAAATGTATCATGATTCTCATCTTCAGAAGGAACAATAAAAGATGTTATTTAAATTAAAATGTTTAATTTTTATTTTATACTGATAATATCTACAATAGTTTTATGTAGGCACATCAATTGGTCCAAGTATTAGATAAAGATGTAAAAAAACGTGAATTACTACATAACACAGTGTTATAAGTACGGCTTTTGTGCTTCTGTAGGTTTGCTAGTTCTGAGGAGCCATGGGAAGTACCAGAGTGGTTTATTGACGACGAGCGCAGACACAGGAAGAAGCCTATACCTCTCACCAGAGAGATGGTGGAGGAGTACAAACAAAAGTGGAAGGAGATTGATGCCAGACCCATCAAACGAGTCGCTGAGGCCAAAGCCAGGAAGAAGAGGAGGGTAAGTTCAGGAGAGGCTTTTACTTTGAAACAAGTCTGCAATTCACTGATACGACTGTCGTCACATGGTAATTTACAGCACATGTACTTTTTGCACCTCTTGGTCCAGTTAGAAAAGCTGTCATGTAGCCGTCAGCTAAAATATAAATGCCTCATAAAAATGTGGCAATTGTCTGGGTCCAGACCACAGCCAGCCTTTCACTGACGTGGTATCTTGGAATCTGTCATGGGTCAAAGTATTTTTGTGGATCTTCATTTGTCAGTTTCTGTGTGACCCATCTAGATGCTGAAGAAGATGGATCAGGCAAAGAAGAAAGCAGAGGCCGTTGTCAACACAGTGGACATCTCTGAGAGGGAGAAGATGGCTCATCTGAAGAGGTATGATGTTACACCACTACGGTTGTAGCTGCACCAAAAGAAATGATGACACGGTGTCGCTTTAACTTTCGGTATAATAAAACAATTTCATCATTTTGTCTTTTCTTCATTCTGTCAGTATCTACAAAAAAGCAGGCCTGGGGAAGGAGAAGAGAGAAGTCACATACCTTGTGAGCAAAAAGGGTGTCGGCAAGAAGGTGAGACGGCCCCCTGGCCTGAAGGGAGTCTTCAAAGTTGTGGACGGTCGCATGAAGAAAGACATGCGCGGAATGCAGAGGAAGGAGCAACGCTCTAAGGGGGGCAAAGGAAAAGGAGGCAAAGGCAAGGGAAGACCGTCAAAGGGTGGCAAAGGAGGAGGAGGAAGGGGTGGAAAAGGAAAATGAGTTTGACCCTGTGATGTTCCTGTTAACCTGTCTCTATCTGTTAAACATTGCCTCAGCTCTTGTTGGAGCCTTGTGTGGTAAGTCCCATAGTGTTGGCTCTTGTATGATGGACAGATGCTTAAATGAACTTTGCTCACTGATACAAATACTTTTTCAACAATCTTTGCTGAGGTTCCTTCAAACCCTAGGCACCTGAGCCCTGATGTGGCCGTATTACAGTGCAGGTGTTTTAATTGCGTCTTTCTGAAGATGTAAATCATTTCGCTTGAGCTCTTTGAATCGTGTCGTTTGACAGGGGCTGAACTGTAAGTTTTATACAACCATAAATATGTGTTCATTGTATTCTGTATATATTAAAGACCCATCTTTGCAATAAATACTTAAGTTTGAAATTCTGCCTTTTTTTGTGTACATTATGTCCTGATGCCGCAGTTGAATATAAGGCTTAAACCAAATAAGCTAGATTGTGTGATCTTGAAATATGTTCCATGTGGAAGTGACAACATTCCTGTCGGCATCCCTGTTTTTCTTCATTTTCTGAAAGCCTGCATACGTAATACATTGAGTGAGAGGTTGATGTCGCTTGAAGTGGCTCTTGTGAGAAGAAGGGCCTCTGCAGCCACAGCCAGGACAAACACCCAGTGGGTTAAACATGCCCACTAACCATAACCTGACCACTGATGTTTTAGATGCAGTCTCTTTGGATAAGGGGATTCCTGTGCTTCTGTGACCCCGAGTGTATTTTCCTACATGGCTGGCTGCAGATAAACTTGTGACAGCCACAGCCACTCAGGAACATTCTAGTAATTTGGCTGTATGCTGACCAATGTAATGCTGCACCCCACAGTTTGAAGTTCCTTATCACAGTTCAAATTCTCCACCCAACTGCTTTGTTGTCTCTTCAGTCTCTTTATCACAGTTTGAAGTTTTCCAATCAAGTGGGTGTGATTTCAAGTGACTATCATCAAACTTTTATGACTTTTATGCATCAGTGTTAGCATTAACTATCAAAGCAATATAGAACTTTTTTTCTTTTTTTTCTGTGGAGGGATGAACTGCACTCAGTGTGCAGTCTGTTGGAAATGTTTAGAAATTGAAGAAAGGAAAGTCTTCAGTATGTCCTAAGATAAAGAACTGGTTTGGAGAGCTTTGCACTGTGCTGAAGAACTTTGAACTGCACTTAAGAACTCTGAACTGTGGACAGAAACATGTTTTGCTGTGGAGGGCATTCCACAAACTCCTGAAGATGAGCTAGTCCATGATGATGGTCTTACCAGCAGAGGCAGGAGAACTGTGTCGTTAGTACATTTCACCTGGTGGCAGTGTGGATGAAAAGTGGAGGTAAGCAGACAATTAAGATTTAAAGAAAGACCGAGTAGATGTTGACCAGACCTCTATAACCTGTCCAGTATAATTTGTGGTAGAGTTTTTTCAGAATGTGATATTGCAAATGCAGATGAGAAGTCGGAAAACAGGAGTCTGGCTGTGTTTAGTTTTTACAGATTTTTTTTTTAGCAGGCAGATATGGCTGCTAAATAGACCTTAATTGCAGAAAATGAGGATATAGATTTGGGTGTAAGTTGTATAAGTTGTATATATGTATGTATGTGTATATAGGCATATGTATGTATATGTATATTGTTTTTTTATTTTGCAGATATAGTACATTTCAATTCACACTCCATAACAGATGGTGGCGGTAATGCGCCAAATCGTTGTTTGCCAACCGCCATGAAACCCTCAACGAGTAAGAAGAAGAAGAAGACGGCTTATACCGGAAAACAAATACAGTCATTCGGGAAATCTCTCTCTTCTCCCCGCAGGATGGGTTCTGTTGTGCTGCTGTGTGTCCTGTTATCTGTGGCTGTCACCGGACAGAGGATGGACGACTGGGTCGATCCTTACGACATGCTCAACTACGACTCAGGCACCAAAACCATGAAGACGTCCACCGAGGTTACTGTCAACTTTTCACAAAATACATTGTTATAGCGAAAGCAAAAGTTGAATTCTGTTAGTTTTGTATCAGTACTCGTTTGTTTACATACTCCAGTTACCTTAAATTTCTCATAGTGCGTTGCAAACTTTGCTTCGCCTTGAATACTCTGAAGACACTGTGCCTCTGTAATAACGTCTTGTGTTTGTGTTGTTGTATGTGCGTCTTTATGGGGACTAAAAAAAAAGGTGGAGTGAAGACATTTTGGCTAAGTGAGGACATTTTGGCTAAGTGAGGACATTTTGACTGGTCCCACGTTCTGCCATCCCTTAAAGGGGCTTTTTGGGGGGTTAAGACTGGGTGAGCCACGGCACGGTTTAAGTAGCGTTTCCACTAGCATAGTACCTGGTACCAGTTACTATTTTTAGTACCTGCTCCGGTGAGGTTCCAAAAGCGTGCTGGTTCGTGAGGGTAAGGTGTAGTGTTCTAATGTCAAAGTAACGCGGTCACGCGAGACTTGAGATATATATATATATATAACGCACGTTCGAATGAGTGGGATGCTGCTGTTGTGCACCGTTCAATAAAGGAAGAATGTAAAAACCTAATTACAAGGGTGTGGTCACTACAGTAAGAGGCTAGGGAATGTATTGTCTTGAGTGTCCTCACTATGAATGCTGTGTGTGTGTCCCACAGCCTGCACACTATGACAAGGTGACTACAAAAAGAAGACCACACACGCAGGACGACCCGAGTCAAGCAGAGTCAACGCTGTGCGACAGCAAAGTAGAGGATCTAAACAGACAGGTAGGAGGTACATACACTACACACAACATAACTAAGTTATACATAAACGTTGAGGAAGCCAAGAGATTAAATATTAAAGGTAGGTAAATCCCTTTTAATTTTGAAACTGAACTGCCTATACCATTTTAACAACATGTGTGCAGTTGCTACACAAATGTACAGCATGCAGAAAAAATACATCTTTATCTCATATTATATATTTATGCCATATTAGTTTCTATTTTAGATGGGTTAAGTTACACTAGGGAAAAACGATCAAGAGCATAGGTCTCATTCAAAATGGTGCCCTGCATATACATGCAAGTTATACAACAAAATTATACAATACAATGGAAGAAGTTCAAAGTTACATTGTTAAAGAAAAAAACAAAGACACAAGCACAAAACATTGATATGAGACAAGAATAAACAGGAATGACTGTAGGAGTTTACAGAGCTACAATGAGAAGCATGTCTTAGTTAATTTGATAATGATTTCAGAATCACAAATGTTGTGCTCTGTTTTTATTCAGATTGAAGAACAAAAGAAGAAGATTGTGCTCATCTCACAGCAGCCTACATGTAATCCAGTGTTCAAGCGATTCCTCAGCAGGCTCCTGAAGGACATACAAAGAGTTGGTTTGGTAGGTGGTTGTTTTATGCTCCTTTTTTGAAGGTTAATTCAAACAAAGTCCTGCTTCAGTAATGTAAAGAATACCAAAGTGTAATGAGTAGAAAATTCTTTTAAAAACAGGGCACTCCTGTTGTTCACTGTCTCCTCAGCCCAGTGACTCATCAGATGTCCTCTATGATGCTAAAATCAGAATGTCAAGACAAGCCATGACAGAGATTCAGAAACTTCTGGAGGGTGAAGACAACTGGGAAACCGGGGCCCTTGACGATGCTATCAGTCAGATACTAATGGAGCTTAAACATCATGACTATGAGACCTGGAAGTGGCATTTTGAAGACACTTTTGGCGTGGAAATTGACACACTACTGAGAGTGAGCTCATTAATTAATCAAAATACTTACAGATACTTTGGTTATGTGCTATCCTCCTGCTATCATTTTACTAATTTCCCCCTGTTTTTGCTCTCTGTTTGTGATTCAGCTGATGCTGTGTGTTCTGATCCTAATGGCCATCATTTGCACTCAGTTGTGGTCAATTGTGTCTTGGTTCGTGCAGTTCAGACGACTATTTGCCATTTGCTTCATCATCAGTTTGGCCTGGAACTGGTTTTATTTGTACAAGGTGAGGATCTAGCTCTTTCAGTCCCCTTGCTCTTTATGTAGCTGTGATGTATTGTTAATTAGACCAACACAATGTTTTTAATGCCATTACATTTATTTTGTCTAGATTGCCTTCGCTGAGCACCAAAGCAACATAGTGAAGTTGGAGGGCATCAGTGCAAAATGCACCGGTGTGAAAAGAATTGACTGGAGCGATAATTTGAAAGGTATGTCGGAATCAAGTGGATCATAAATGACATAGTATCCACAGACTATCTCTGTCTATATATGTTGGTGGGGGGGCACATACTGTATATAGACAAACAACCTAAAATAAAAATGACTGGGCCTTTAAAGCAGTCGCCAAAGTGTGGAAAAATAATACTCAGTTCTTTTTTTCATGGTCCCCCTTAGTGTAAGTATAGGCGATAAAACAAGCGATGTTGAATTCCCTGCGCATTATGACGGCAGCATGCGCATTTCACCGCGAATGTTACCACCCCACCAGTAAGTTTACTTCAAGAGCTCGGTCAACTCATGATAAAGTGTGCAGGCCCTATTTACTTCAGATGTTAGCACTTTTTGGTTCAAATGTCTTAGTTAATATCACTCTCTCATGCTTTAATAGCCAGACACATTGTTTTTCTGTAGAGTGGCTCAGAAGCACCTTGACTCTTCAAGATGACCCTTGTAAGACATATTATGAAAAAATCATGATCAATCCCATTCTGCTGGTGCCTCCAAACAAGGTAGGTCACTGCGCTGCTGGTATTCTTTATCCTTTGAGTGTCTACTCTTATCTATTCCCAATTAAGAAAACTTAATCAGTACTGTCTGTCACATAGATTTGGTTCCATTCAACTCCTCAAGTCTACCTAAACCTTAGTACTTAACATCTGTGTTTTTAGTTTCTCTATTTACATTGAAATAGTTCAGGTTTAACCTCTCTCTCTCTCTCTCCCCCTCCCTCTCTCTCTCTGTTAAGCCACTCTTAATGACCATCACAACTTTATTCACCGAACCACTGAAGCACATTGGACAGGGAATAAGTGAGTTTCTTCGAGCCCTCCTCAAAGATCTGCCTGTTACGCTACAGATTCCAGTTCTCCTCACAATCATGCTCTCCATTGTGGTAAGGACCCTTTATATAAAGAAAAAAAAAAAAAAAGGAACCTTCATAAATTCACACTTAAGGGTGACATCGAATGCTGGTATAGCACATATATGTTAGTTATGGAGGTCTACTTACATATATTAACTTGTTTTCATGGTTAAAATCCTCCTAATCGCTGCAAACGAGCCGATCAAAAGATCTCCTCACTGACGCTCTCGTCAGCCGCGCTGTTTCAGACCAAAATCACACCCCCAGAACGTGGACTGTGTTGTGATTGGCCAGCCAACGAGAGCTTTCCCACTGTCCTGTGATTGGCCAGGTACCTGGAAGTGACGTAATTGGTAGGCCAGCTCGCAGATACACAGCTCCCCCTCTGGCACGGTGGATGCTCTAAATCTCAGCAGCTACAACGAGAGTAGTTCTTCTTCTGCGGTTGAGTGTACACAACCGGATGTGCCCGGACTAGTGCCCGCACCAGGAGGCGCTACGGTGGTGAGAGGAGTGGTGAGGTTTCTGATGACATCGTCAGCATAGGGAAGTGCCGATCCGCTTCGCAGAGCTCAGGAAAACAATACAACACTATTTTCTCAGCAATGGCTGAACTGTTTGTTCTGAAACTTTAGGGTTTCATAAACGAGGTAATGGCGCAGATACACACACAAACGCAGTGTTAATTGGAGCTTCCGGTCTATTTCGCCTTTAAACACAATAAATAAAACCACACAGTAGGTGGGTTTCCATCATCCTGCATATATGTTAAAACATGTGCATGAATTGTTGGTTTAAAGGGTAAATGGAAACTGGACAGCTCAGTTGGTAGAGCTGGCACCCCATGGGGCAAACGTCCTATTGCAGTGACTCTGGTTCGATTTCAACTCTGCTGCATGTCTTCCCCCTTCATACACTATAAAAATTACAGATTTGATGGACAAGAATTACTTGGTGAGGACTAATGAGGAAACCACAACATTCCTTGACTTCGTTTTTATCACCTAATTTTTGACTCTTCTACAGGTATTAATGTATGGAAGCATGCAGGCAGTCTTTCAGCATGGAATCACTGCACCTCTCCGCCGCCCTCGACGAGATCCACCTCCTCCAGAAGTGGAGCCACCGCAGCCTCAGTTCCAGAGGATCCAGGGCCGTGAGCATTTGGAAGAATTAGATATTGAACAGCGACGTCCAAGGCAGCGAGCCAATGATGGCAGGTTGCACAGGCATCAGGTTCTTAAGCAGCAACCCAACAGGCCCAGAGAAGAACAAGGTCAGGTATTTGTGGAGACACTGTTAGCTGCTGACCCTTCCCACAGTGAGGATGAGACGGATTCTGAGCAGTGGGAAGGAAATCCTGATCGCTCTGCTGATTTAGATTCAAATGAGCAGCAACCAGCTGCAGCGAGTGCTAGTGGTGTTGCTGCTGGGACAGCCCCAGAAGAGACTATATCCACTCGGTCCGATTCATCTGAGCCAAAGGCGAAACCTGTGAAAGTGAGTGAAAACCGTTCTCAGGATGAGCCCAGCAAAGATGATGCAGCACTCAAACCTCAGCCAGCAAAGAGACATCCTTCACCAGCAGATGTAAAGGTGAGCTTTTTCTTTAAGACCCGAAAAGTAAATCTAAATTTTCTTGATAAATTGTTTGATAGTGCCTCTTATCTTTGTTATGTTTAATGCTTCGACATTGTGCATGCACTAATGGGACAGTCACATGCTTCGCAAATTGGTAAATGTTTTATTAACTAGATCATATTTATTTGGTTTGGTTATTTGTCCATTGTTTCTTTTTTTTACACTTTTGCTGTGTTGTGGATATTTTTTTATATTTGTCCTATTTGTTTCTCTGCCACACCAGAACTCGTACATATGCCCCTGTTGGTTGGTAGTATTTGTAGAATTTAGAATTTAGATTTTAATTATAATTTAATTATGTTCTATAACCATAAATGAATTACAAAATAGATTTATATTTATATAATCTATTACCGTTTATACCAGTGATACCATTACTAAAATCAGACATTTTATATACTGAACTGACACACTGTGGACAATATTAACATAGCTGCGTTTATCTTACCCTTTTTTTTTTTTGGCTGGTTATACAGTATATATATGTATAAATTTAAATGTGATTATTTCGGAATTAAACTTGCCTTTTCCTCACTGCAGGACCCAGAAGACAAGACTTCCTCTGTCTCACTGCCACACGTTGAAACTGTCGGTGTTCCAGTTCAGGAGTCGAGTTCAGCACCATTGGACTAGATCATCATGTTTGGTGACAGACTTTGCTGAAATGTGCATCAACGACTTTAATGGCTGGTCAATGTTGAGTTGGCCCACTGCTGCACTGTCACCCACATTTGCTTTTCCTTTTGATGACGCACCAGTCCTGTCACTCGTCGACATCTTATGATTTCCTCAGTCAGAGCATAATATTTAGTCAACAAAACTAGTATCAGGGAAACAGAACACTGTTTAAAACACAGCATACTGTTTTGTTTAAAGAAAACAGTGTTGTTTACATGATCAGGTGTCTTGGGTTGTCTTATCCATGGACAGGAAATATACATTAAAGATATATGCATATATATATATATATATATGTATGTATATGTATATATATGTGTGTGTATATATATATGTGTATATATATATATATATAGAACACTTCATTTGTCCATTTGCACTTGATTCACCTTTTTGAAGTTTAAATATGAACTTGGGTTTTTGTATTATAAAGGGGATATTTCATTTTTACGATCAGCTATTTTGTGGTACTTGATTGATTTCATACTGGTACTGTTTCATTCAGATAAGTGGCAGCTTTCTTTTTCTATGAAAAATAACAAAACCGCTTGCACAAAGCATGACAGGGTCACCGACAGCATGTGTAGGTGCAGTGGCAAAAGTTGCTATTAGTGGATTTCATTATTATTTCATAGACCTGTGTGTCAATTGCAGTATCTGCAAATCACTGAAAAATCGCAAAAATAATTAGAAAAATGTCTTGTAGCAGCCCTTCACAGTTTAAAAAAAGAATTTAACGTTATTAAAGAAGAGTCGTTTACTCTGCGGTAAGTTTTGATGAACCTTCTGTATACAGCCGATATAGAGGGGTTATCTACCAAACACCAACAGTATACAGAGTTTGTGACTAGCTGTTGATTTTAATGGAACATAATTTGCCAAAGAATATGCGACTTAAATGTGACTTGAAATTAATATTTTTCTGTGTCTGCTGGACATGTACATTAACACCAGTGACCAATAACAACTTTATATGGTGATCATATGCATTTAAATATTTCTGAGGACCTGAAGAACTGCAGGGTTCCAGTGCTGTGTGACGCTCCAGCTTGACGTGCACTATTTTTTTTATGCTGTAGCAGTATTATGTTATTTTTCCAATTTGCTGCTACAGATATCTGAATATCACATGCCAAGTACTGCAGCTGTGATCAGTGAAACTCAATCATGTTTGATATCAAGGACTTCCATCTTTATAAATGTCCATGGTTTTGTTTTACTGTATTAATTGTCCTTTGGCCTCAAGACTTAAGCATACAGTGTGTATGTTACATTTCATTACAAAAGGGAAACACAGTTTCACTTCTCTGCTGATTGAAAGATCTTGACTGAAATCGTAACATACGTATAAATAAATACCATTTTTAATTATTTTGTTTGTCTCACTCACTCAGCTTCTGCCACTTTGTCATCCACATGAGAGTCGTGCCAATCCCAGCTGACAGGATGAAGGATGGGATACACCCTGGACAGGTTGCCAGTTCATCACAGGGCCACACAGAGATAGCCAGTTCATCACAGGGCCACATAGAGATAAACAACCAATAACTGGTTATTCTGCTGTCATTATTTAATCTAATCTCATTATATGATTGTAGAGACATTTTAACTTGAATATAAAATAATTTTGTCATATAGGGCATTACCACAACTCTGGGTGACATGACATGGTTTGGCCCCTGTGCAATGGACTGGTGACCTGTGACCTGAGGGTCGCATGGAGCTGGCGCCTCATCTGGAGGATACATCAGTAGATAATGAATGACAATGGAAACAATACAGACACAATGTTGTTAAAGGGAAAATGGATAAACCAATAAAAATTTGGTCACATAAAAAGAGGAAACAATACAGTTCTCTCCGAATCCAGTCATACAGAGATTTAAGTAACATGCATAAAAGCTGTGATTCATTAATCAGATATATTTCTTGGAAATGTCTGGTTTAGTGTGTTAGAAAAGTGTGTGGCAGTTGAAAAAGTGAGAAATTCTATCTTATCTTATGTATATATATATGTATATACATACATACATATATACACACATATACATATACACATTCTTCCTATTTATACAGTACATATATTTTTTCTATATTTATAATTCAACTGTCAACTGTCCAACCTAAAACAAACTTCACTTTTGCTGCTGAACTTGGAGCCACTCAAGAAAGTTTTCCACTTAAAAGAAAAACAGGTCCCTGGAATGATGGACAAACACGCCCGCCACCTTTAAACTTTCCTACACTGTCACTCTTTTTTTCCCAGGGAGTGTGTCTGTCTTCTCTTTTATTGGCTTCTCCCTCTCTAGGGTCTCCATGGTTGACGCCATGCTGTGGTCCTCTGTGGCTGGGATCAATTTGGAGTGTCCAATTAACACTGAGTAATGGGGACCTGGTACAATGGTTCAGGGCATGTTTTTTTTGGCTGTGGTGGCTGCAGTTGGACATAGTTGGGGACCTCGCGCCGTAGATTGAGCACCTGTGCGCATCAGGAAATTCGTTTCCTGATTGGCTGAGCGGCAGTTGTGGTTTCGCACAGAAACCACAGCAGAAGAGACAGAGAGTGCCGCGGTCTGAGGAAAGTATCAAACTGCCACCTTGTTAAAAAGCGAGTCATTTGTGCGTCCACGTGGATAATCGATCATGGAACTATTGGTTCGATATCTGGAGAGGAGCAACTCGGTTAGGTAAGCACCGGTGTTTGAAAGTAGCTCCTGTTTGTGTTAACTGTTTTGTAAAACCATGTTTCTCAAATGTCATTGACCAAAACCCAATTACTCCTGTTTCTTTAAAAGGCAGGTATGTAGTGTATTGTGTGTTTTTTTTGTTTTATGTATTCACTTACTTTTATTTGACTACTGTGCAAACTAGTGTTACCCCTGGGGGACGTTCAAGTGTGTAGCTACCTTTATGTCAAATGGAGTGAGTGTGTCAGGGAGAGTCTGTGGATGACATACAGTTGGGGAAAGTACTAAAACTAACCTTGGACTTAAACCCAAACAGGCAGGCAGCCTCGTGAATGCAGGCAGTGTACTCAGCACATGGAGTTCTCTTCCTGTCAGAGTTGTTCAAGCTGGTGCACTGGAAAACACTACTATTGCTCAATGAAATTATCATGAAATAACTGCTCTCACACTTTCACTTCTGGATTTTCAGCTTAAGCACTATAGCTTCTGGCCTCTTTATTGTTAAGTCAGCTCTTTAGCCACCACAGTGCAAGCATAACTACATACACCACTTTATTTGGTACAAAGGAAACCTATAGTCAGGGGTATCATCCCATCCACCGTGGTCTTCTGCTGTTGTCGCTCATTGTGTTTTGGATTCAGAAATTGTCATATTTAATTGCATACTTCCTACAACCTCTGGCATCAGTGAGGCATTTTCATTCAGAGAACTGTTGCTCAGTGGATATATTTGTTTTTTTAAACCATTCTCCTAGAACCTTAGAGACAGTTGTGTGTACAAATCTCACTAAATCAGCATTTTCTGAAATAATCAATAATCAACTTCACACAAACCACCTTTC
>NC_081142.1:10486323-10601323 GCF_958295425.1 Solea solea | reverse complement strand
CTCCATGAGAACTATAATCGCAAAGTGTGTGAGGACGATCAGCGGGAGTTTCTGAATGGCTGGTATGTGCTTGTCATCATCAGTGACCTCATGGCCATAATTGGATCCATACTAAAGATGGAAATACAAGCAAAGGTAAAGTTTCAACACTTATTGTGAACTTCTGTTCAAAGGTATTACTGAACGGCTCATGTCAAGGAGATGTTCATGTTGTCATGTGTACTTCTACAGCGGGTTAGGCAAAAATGTCAAAGTTTACAGCAGTCAGCGTCAACTTTGAATTTACACCCTGTTACTGATTAAGCTACTGAGAAGTAAGATTGTGGGAATAGCTGTTGAATTATACCCTCTTTGTCAGCAAACATTCTGCGTAGATGCTGTAAAGGCCTTTATATTTTAACCTGTCTGTCCCTTTTATAACCACCACAGACAGGGGAGTAAACACCCGTGACTGAAGCCTCTGTTAAAGAGGAAGCTGTTAGTTTGCATTTGAAAAAATGTTCTTGTCTAATGAACAATTTGGCAGCCAATTCTTGTTTGCCCTAAAAAAAGAAGAAAGTTTAGAAATGTTATGATAGGGCTTAGATTTAAAAAGGAAAACCTTTGTGGACGTATCAGATTGGGTTGGCGATAAGGGGAAGTTGTCCCTGTTAATAAAGAAATGCTTAACAGGAAACATTTACGATCTTTCTCAATATAGACAACCTTGATTAGAGTAGATCCCTGAATTTGCTCACTAAGGTGACTTTTATTACAAAAGAAAAACATTCCGGCAAAACAAAAATAACATACATTTACTAAAAAGTGCACTCAAGCCATTCCAAAAATGTAACAAAATTAGACGGGGTAAGAAATGAGGATATCCAAGGGACAGCTCAGGAAGAGAGGAAGAGGAAGACCACAGAGAAGGCTCATGGATGTAGTTGAGGAGGAAATGAGGACAGTTGGTGTAACAGAAGAGGACACAGAGACAGATGATTCGCTGTGGCGACCCATAAAGGGCGAAGCCAAAAGAAGAAGAAAAAGATTTGGGTTGGATATCAGCTCAGCAGTTTTTGGGTAATCCTGCAGAAAGACGGTACAATAAACAATAACCTTTGGCAGAGTTAAAGAATGATATGATGTTCCACATTGTACTTTCACCTGTTTATGTAATCCAGTCATGTGACACTTTACCACAAATGGTGAGCCACCTATTAAAATAGAATTACAGTTAAAACTGTATTGTGTAACTTTTTAATTTAGACAAATGAGTTCACACAATGCTGATAAACCTTATGAGCTCCACACAGCTCTCTGTTTTTCTCAGTGTTAAGATCTTGTGTTGCCCAGTGACATTCCCGTGCTGCACACAGCAAGTGATTTATTTTTTGCCAAGACAGACAGAGGCAACATCAGCATTACGTTGGTAAACGTAATACGTAACGGACAGAATATCAACAGCAAAAATCATCAAAGGTTACATGTTGCAGCTTTTAAAGTGAACACATTTAAATCCCACTAATCTTCTTTCTGAGGCCTGATTTCTTAGTGAGACAGAAAAACAGACTAATGGGACTAATGGCAAACTTGATTAATCTTATAATCTCTCTCTCTCTCTCTTCCTCCCTCAGAGTCTGACTAGCTATGACGTGTGCAGTATCTTCCTGGGAACATCTACATTAATGGTGTGGGTCGGCGTGATCCGGTACCTGGGATATTTTCAGAAATACAATGTGAGTCTGAGTCTGAAACCTTTCATCCTTGAACAACAACGTTAGAGCGGTATCGATTAGCAAATATCTGAATGAACTGTTTAGCAAACAACCAGTGGTATGTCTTGAGATTTTTGAGGCCCCTTGCAAAAGCCACTGTGCCTAGTTTTGAGGTTCCCAACCATTGGCATTCCAGTTCCCATATATAGCTAATGATAAAGGGAGATCTTACAAAAATCCCCCTGTATTTTACTGTTTGTTTCATGGTTTTGTTGTCATTCTTTGTCTGTTTCTATTGCAGGTGCTGATTTTAACTATGCAAGCCGCTTTTCCCAAGGTCCTGCGTTTCTGCTGTTGTGCTGGCATGATATACCTCGGCTACACCTTCTGTGGGTGGATCGTACTGGGCCCATACCATGAGAAGGTAAAGGACAAGCTGGTGTGAGGAGAGCACTGGCTGTGACATGAATGTTAGATAAGAGAAGTGAGTTTATGAGTTTATGGGACAGCGGTTAATCTGTGTCCAGAGTTTAAAGTTCTCTGATGGCCAGTAAAGGCCATGCATCAGATGTCTACCCAAATAGAAGAAGCAACATGGAGGGAGGGAGGGAGGCAAGGGGTTGTAACAACCTATGCCTGGTGGCTGTGTGACACACTGAGCTGTAGAACATATGCTTTTAGAAAGATAAACAAAAAGCAAATGTTCATGTAGACTAAGGGTGTGTGTATAGACTATAAAGATTTTTTTTCTCAGCTACCATTTCCTGTTCTTCATGTAAACCAATGCAAAGTGATGTCATGTTGTGAAATGAACATTGGAAAGTGGCCATTGCACTCCACAGTCACACACTCAAAAAATAGATTTGCAAGATGCAAGATGGAAAGTAATGGACTATGGATTCAACATTGAAATTAAAATCTTAATTAACAGTTTAAGTAACATTAAAAATGTTAATGGCCAATGAAATGAATACAAAAGTAGCATGCAGTGGAATATCTATCAAGGTTTATCGTCATCTAGACATTTTGTACTCAGTGCGTAATTCAGAATAACTATTAGGTAATCAATATATCAAATCACTAGTAATAGTAGTTAGAATTTTTTCTTTTTATAATATAACAAAAAACTACAAAATGGCCTTTTCTTTGTACAGGATTGTCCTCGTCCTTTCAGTGTTCTGAGAGGTAGGTCGGTCTGTAGGTATACTGTATAGTCACTAGGTGTCAGTATACATTTTGCTCAGTAATGTTCTGGCTTCAGTGATGGCCACTCTCCTGCTTTAGGAGTAGGTGTTTAGACTTGGACTAAAAATTTCACATAGGGCTTAAGTTCTTGCCACACTGACGTTTATATGCAAATATTGTCTGTACCCACCATGGAAAGAAAAAGGAGAAATAGATATGGGTGACATGCAACGACATCCTCAATCTTGTTTTAAGTTTATTGGTTTAACTTTATGTTCACACACAAGAGTAAGACATGTGCAAGCTACAATAAATAACAGAATATGGTATTTCAAGAAATAACAACACGTATTGTCTTCAAAGTAAAAGAAGATTTAAAAATGTCCTTATGCTTTTAAAGAAAACGACAAAATTTAACTGCAACTGAGGTCAATCTGAACAGGACCACAACTTCCACTAAGGACAGATGCTGTTAACAGCAAGGAAAGATTTGTGTATGTTTAGCTGTCCTTGCCTGTTAAGATAAATTATTTACGGAAGTCGGTCTATCTCACATCTGTCTTTTGGACGATGAGCTCTGCCTTGTTTAGAATCCAACCGCTGCTCTGAGATCAGCCACCCAGGGCCTGCTGACCAAACTGGCTCTGCGTTGATAATGTTAAACTGAAAAGTGGAAATGACTGATAGTGATTCATTTTCATCTGTCATCAGCAGAAGTGGAAGTGAGTGCAGCTAAGTAATTTTCAGTTCCCTGTATGTCCAGCACTGCAGTCTACTGAGACTGGGTCACAATATTTACATTGTGGTAGCCAGGGGAGCCCCCGTGGCAGTGTAGAGTGCCTTCAGCTCTTCCAGGATTCCTGTGTATTTACTGAGGGAATAAACAGTACGTTCTAGGACTTGCCTTACCACACGTCTTCAAGGGCTCTGCCCTGCATCCATATCGTCGCAGTGGGTGTTGGTTTTAGATGATATCTCACCCATGAGAACTTGGCTTTGTTAGACATCTGTCTGTTGGTTTGCTTTTCTGTCTTCATCAGTCCACCGCTATGATGTACCAGGCTTTTTACAACTCCTGCTTATTCTTACTGTCTCTGCAGGAGCCAACACTTACTAATACTATCATACATCTGCTGCTGGTCTCTCTCTCTCTCTCTCTCTCTCTTCACTTTGCTCCTGCCTCTTTCATTTTCTCTCCTATGTGCTATGAGATAATCTATGTTGCCATTTGGGGTTATACAAATACAATTGAATTGAACACATATACAAATGCAGGTTTATGGCTCATGCAGCATTAGGTCATAACCTGTTGCTTAACACGGGGAAATTAGTCATGTAAGCTTATTAATTATTTTACTACTGACGTGTTGTTTCCTGCTTCCAAATCTTTCAATAATTCATAGTTCTTCCTTCTCATTTGTCAGGATTATCTGCTTCTGGGGCTGCTGAAGTCAGTGGTGTCTGTTTTGTTTGGTCACTGGGTCAAACAAAGGCACGACAGAATTTTCAATGACTGACAAACAGTTGTAGATTCCCACTCGTCATTTCTGGAGAACTGGAAACAAAAGTACAAAAGTAGTTTACAGGGACACACTCGCAGAGATGAAAAAGGACAATTTCAAACCTCATTACTAAATTGTTTATCTTTCTCCTGTGGAAAAAGCCTGCTGTGATGTGAGACATTTCAGGACGACCAGTAAAGTTAAAAAAAGAAGAAAGAATTGAGCACATTTTGAGCTGTTTACAGTGGAAACAACAGTGAGGTTAAATCGAGTCACAACAACCTCCATCTTGTTGTTTCCATTGTAAGGAGATGTGCAGTAAAATCTGTTTGGGGCAATAACTTGCTATGAGCAGGTGCTTTAAAAAGGGAACAGTTTGCTCTACTGACCCCAACCTGGAAAACCAGCTGTTAGTCACATTATCATTACTACTATCTGACATCATATGCCTCATCAAAGGGAGTTCCGTCCATCTCACTGGAGAAGATAGTGATACTGTGTGTGTACATTTTCAGTAATTTAGTGGCTCTTCTTGATAGGAAACAGGTTTCCCACCCCCTGCATTGGCTATAATTTATCAGCATATATATAAATAATGAATCTAGTAATTATAAACACTCACATCTCATCATCACCAATTGTGAATGTCGCAAGGTCTGGGACAGCTAAAATAAAGCTGTTTATTTTCTTCTTCATTTTCTTTTATTCTGGCTGTGTCCACAATAGTTGCATGTGCACTGTGTGGTGGCTACATTGGTTGTTGGCTGCTTCCTGTACAGCACTGTTTACAATATCTGCTGTAGGAAGCTGCACATTAGTCAGTCCTGTTGCAAATGTGCCACAATAATAATGGGAAAAAAAATGATTCAGGGAAGTGAAACATGAGTGCTGCTACTTTGAAATGGGAACAGGACATGTTGAGGTTTTTACACATACAGATTGGTTTTTGAAATTGTGGTGGAAGATCATTTTGCTGTGAAATGCACATCACTTGTCATCAAATCATAGGCAAATTCTGCCTTGACCCTTGAGATTTACAATTTGTTTGGTGCCATGATTGTGTTTGAAACTGGACGTTCACAGATATCAGCACTCAATCACACTGATGTCCACTCACATGTGCCATGCTTTATCGTCTTTTTTCCTCTAAATAAAACATAATTTACAAAATTGACATCATGTGCTAGTGAAGAGGACCTGAAATGAGTGATTGAGACCATTTGGTCCTCAGGAAAAAGTTTAGTGAGGAGTTCAGTTATTTTTGCAACCAGTGGAGCTGCCCCCTGGTGGCTATGTCCATTTTTTATATGTTATGTGACATTATTATGTGTTTTCTTCTGTTTGTCCTAGTTTGAGGGCCTGAGTCTGGTGGCGGAATGCCTGTTTTCTCTGGTGAACGGCGACGATATGTTCTCTACCTTCGCCCAATTGAAGAACACAAACACGCTGGTGTGGCTCTTTAGCCGGGTGTATCTCTACTCCTTCATCTCCCTGTTCATTTACATGGTTCTGTCACTCTTCATCGCCCTCATCACAGATGCCTACGAGACCATCAAGGTACATGCTGAGGCTGAAACTGCTTTGTTTGAGGACATTCTTCCGAAATTAAGCTGTTGGCTCATTGGTCAAATCTTAGTGACTCCATTTGAATGTGGCAGGTAAAACTGATTCACAGCAAAGGGATGCAATATGTTTCTGCAGCACTTGAGGCTGCATTTTTAGAACCAAATCCCTGGGCTGAGGAGTTATGAAGATATTAGTGCTGAATTTGTACCAGAAATTTCTAGTATTCGTTTTTTTTAATACAGGTATCCAAATTTGAGCTACAACTATTAGATTAGTTTGAATATGCAAATGGATAGCAATTTCATGGTGTCATGTGAGAATTCACTTCTTTCTGTTCCCTGATATTGAGGTTTTATTTGGGCAAAAATAAGGAACTCTGCATTACCAATAATGGTTGGTAGTTTGAAATCAAATGTTCCGCAATATTTTAAAATTGCAAATAACTACCATTGAAACAAAACTCCAGGAAAACAGTACACCTGAATCTTGCTTTTGTTTTTCTAACAGAACTACCAGAGAGATGGATTCCCATTGACAGACTTGCAGAAGTTCCTCACAGAGCAGAAAGATTTCCCTGTTGTTGAGGAAAACAGTTTGACAGATGTTCACATCAGAAACACCGTGCTCTGCTGCTGTGAACGGTATGACAGTAGCCACAGTTATGTTGATACACAATATTTAATCTTTGTTCACACACCCATCTACATACACACACTTGCGCCGCACTGGGAGCTTCACTCTGCAAACACGAAACCGGAGAGTTATTATTGCTCTTTTTGGTGACTCATTGTTGCTAGATGATCATTTCTGCACTACACTTGGCAGAGCGTCAGCTTAGTCAAACAAACATGGGCAGTACTGTGTTTAATGTACTTTTAATTAAGTTTTAACAAATGACAACGTTTGCTTTGAAGTAAAAGCTCCTGCTATCGATCCACCTTGCTTAGAAATGAGTAAAAAAGTCATTTGATTTTTGAAATGATCACGTGATAGTATATTAACATGCTCTGTCAGCTGTCCCTAGCGTAGCAAGCTTTAGCAAGACATTGTGTTTCTCTATGCATCCCCTTTTTTTCTACTCATTCCTTTTTTTACTGTGAGCCAAACTCTATCATCTTCAGGCAGCAGACTGCAGTGGAGTTTCCTCCACGCTCCGGTTTGGCTCAGTCTGAACGTGGTCTGAAAGCAATGAAATTAGTGGTGAGAGCTATGCAGACACACCCAGTGATGGGCTGATTACAGAGAAACGCTGGGACATTGCTCTACATCCCCCCCTCTTTACTGTGTTACCTCCCAAATAAACCCCAGTCAATACTAGGATCCTGTTGAATTGAGCTACCAAAGTTTTGTTGAAGCACAGTGTCTGATTGGACAGAGTTATGATTTTATGATGATGGGACAATGGTTAACTGCAGTGGTGTACAGTAGTAAAGTCCAATTACTGTGTGTGTAGATTTATGTAGGATTTGATATCATTTTTTTTCTGATAATATCTGAATAATAAGTCTCACCTTTCTCTCACTCTGTCCAACTGCAGTGCAACTGTAATGCACTACTTAGAGCTTAAGTTTATTGGTTATAGATTAAGGTTTAACCGCACTTTGCATTTCACTAGACTGTGGTTTCCATCTTTGATTTTCAGCTCTGCATTTTTCAAGATTCATTCAAATGTCTTAATAAATTATTCAATTTCCCCTTAATGGATGAATTCAATTTATGTTCAGCCGGAGGCTTGGCTGTAAATGGGCATGAGGTTTTCATGTTGGCATCAACATCCTTCTCCTTCAAAAACATGACGCCATTAAGTACAAAATTAATTTTCTGTCATTCTTCTGTTGTAGTCATGTAATCAGTGAAAATGAGCCGAACCCCTTAACAAGTTAAAAGTTTACTTGGCTGTATATATCATAAGTTTGGAATGACATAATGTGGCTCAGAGACCGTTTCTTGTTTCACTGCTCAGCCTCTTCCATCACTATTGTTTTAGTAGACATTAGCCCTTGAACTCTGCCGTCTTTTCCTGCATGTTTTACAACCATCACAGAGCCATCCAAGGTTCCTGCTCTGGATGTGTTGTAAGTGTTTCAGGAAGGGTAGTCTCACTTACACAGCCATTATGTCATAATGCGTAACAGTGCAAGGCTGGCAACTGAATATGCATTGTCTCTGTATAAATGAACATGCATCTTTTGCAGTTGGTGGACTCTCTTGTGTCATTAGGAGAGCTCTTGTCAAGTTACAGATTGTGTAAATGGAGCCATTTGTTGCCTCTGTCCCGACTAAAATTTCATTTGCGAGTTATTCTCTTGCTGCGTTCGCAGAAATTAGATCAGTGCTGTGCAGAAACATTTCAGTGCCTTCACAGGATGAAATTTCATCTGCAAACAATTAGCTTCTTCCTACTGTTATCTTCTACCAGTGCAATACGTTTTTAATCTTGTTTGGAAAGCCATCATTTAAGGAAATGGTTTCAAAAGTGTTACTTGGGACCAGTATGTTGGGTTTCTAGTCACTCAAATGAAAATAGCATTACTCTGAATGTTTTACCCAGCACTTGAACTGTTGTTTGAATGTATTTGCTGCAGATGCAACTTGCAAACTTGGCTCAAACTGTTGGTAGACTCTGATATTTTAACAGTTGGTGTAGATTCCTGGAAACTAGCCTCTCATATGTCGTATTGTGGCCAAATCTTCACACAGTTGGAATCTCCAGAGAATAGGGAACATGCATGTGGTGATTTGAAGTGTATGAATGGACTGGAGATGAAGTGTGCATGAGATCATTTCAACGGCGACTTTGAAACAATGTTGCTAAAGAAACCTCGGCAGTCCTGACGGTAAACAATGGGTTGTGCTGAATCTTGAATTGCTGTGACCTTTGTAACGACTTGGATGTAACGTCAGCCACACAAAAACGTGACTCAGAACGCGCCTGCGTGCCTGGTAGAGTCACACTGAACCTGGAAAAATGTGACGTTGCATACTGATTCCACCAATGTTGATGACAAATGTTGGGTTTCTGTTTACATTATTAAAGCTGCATTATTTTAGGATTATTTAATTATTTATTTAATTATTTAATTGGCATTTAATTCTTCATTTTTGTTCAAACCTTATTTACCTTTGGCTTCTGAGATGCTAAACATTTGATGTATTTCATTGTCACACCTGATAGTAAACTTGAGTATCTCAAGATTTTGGGCCATTTGTCCCTAAATAAACACAACATTAAAAATGCTTCACCAAGCACAGGGTATTTGTGGCACAGTTGTAGCATTATGTTTTGGAAATGACTGGTTATGGCTTTGATGCTTTGGCATAAATGTTTTGTTTTTTTAACAGCTTAGTAGTTTAAAAATGTAAAATGATTTAAAATCAACACTATGGCACTGATATCATTTCCAGTATATTCCAAGGTTGTGATTGGTGTCAGTATTGGACAAGAAAAAGTTTTATAGAACCATCCCTAATTTAATTACATGGGCTGTGGGAAACTTGAGCTGATTTTTACTATAGACAAAGCAAGTCATTAATGGAGAAAGTACCGAAAGAATCACAGATAATAAACAATTATAATGTGTTTACCATGTTTGTATTGACTGATGTATTTGTTAATCATGCTTTGTCGTGACTTAAGCAAATACATACATGGTTTCTTTTTTTTTATCTACAGAACTGATGAGATATTCATGTGCTCATGGTTCTTCTTCGATCATGTCTTTGCAGAGTTCCTGAAAATGACAGCGTCATACTAATTGGCTGACAACTTTCCCACCTCTTGATGAGAAGGTTTAGGGAGGAGGAGGAAGAGGAGGGTGCTGGGAACTGGACTGATGAGCACTTTGGATGGTTCTGCTGAGACTTCTATGGAATATGTTGCAATACCCTTGAGTCCAACATGAAAGGAGTTCCCTCCATTAAACAGGAATGTGAAGCTCAGTTTGAAGAGCAGGAACTGGTACGAAGACCAGAAAAGTGTCAAATGTTATTTGACTGTTCCTGAGATTTGGGATGAGTTTACTGGGCCTTTTTTTTTAGGTATGTATATGCATTAGTTGCCAAATAAGTCGATTCACTGTTTTTGCAATCACTGGGTCGATGCAATGCAGGATTAGTTTGTCAAGTGTTAAAATGGAGATTGAGGTGAAGTCAGTATTGTACGTACTGTATGTATTGTGTTTCCTTTTGTTCCTGCAAATGTGCAACACCGTTAAGATTAATTTATTTACAAAATGATTGTATTACCTGTAAACCGGATATAAAATGTTAATCAATGACACCACGGTATAATGACTCTCTTCTGTGTTTGGACATTTGGAAGCAGTTTGGAAGCATCAGTGTTTCATAACACATTAACAGCTGGGTAAAGATTGAGAAAGAGGGGGTTTTGAATGACTTCACTCTGACTAGAGCATGACTCGATTAATCTGCCAGAACACTAAGATGTTACAACAAGCTGGAGCTTGACTTCTCTCTTGGAGTGTGACTACTGTGTTTTTCACCTGATAAAAATCAAAGGAACATGTTTTTTTTTTTTTTCTTTTAAACTCTTGAATTTGATCTGACATGAGTTTATCTATTATGAGGCCTCTATCACGGCTGCCTCTTTGCAGTGTAATGACTTCAAAAAGGTCTCTTGGCTGATTTCAGTCTGTATGGGTTAAAACGTCCGATAAAAGCGTCAAATGCCACCACATACAGTTGTGTTTTTCCTATGTGGCAATACTGCCCTTATGTTGGCAACATCTCACGTCAACGTGTGACTCAAGTTTTAGCAGATGCGGCAAAAATCAAGTCCCTTTTCAAAAACAAGAGCAGCGGATTTGCTCTTCAGCTAATCTGTGTGTTAGGTCAACGGACTTCAGTGCTCCTTTTGAAGGACATGAGTCATTAAAACAAATCAGTTTGTAATTCCTGTTTGCTGTCTAAGTAAGCAATGCATTGAAGTCGAAATGGCAGAGAACACAAAACGTATAATCTAACATGAAGGAGATTTATCTGTGCACTATGTCACTTGAGTGTGTTTGGTCAACTTTAAACTCTTGTTTTGATTTGTCAAGACAATTTATAAACTGACCTGATACTGTATGCTCATTCAAAGTTGTTTTTTTTCCCAAGTGAGCAAAGTAGGAACCTGGTTATCTATGTCATGTCAGAGTCTCAGGGAAAATGGTGAAGCTGTTAATTTGCTGTCCGTGTTGTATTTCATGGGATGTTTGAATGCATGCAAACTGTTGAGAGTGTGGGAGGTGTGTGGGCATAAAGATACAGATATGGCTTATATTAAAGCTTACGTGTGTTTACACTATCAACATTATGCAGAATGGCCTCTGTATCTTACATTAGACTAGAACATGCATGGGTGGGAATGCTGAGGACTGTGTGTGTCTGATGACAACCATGGAGAAAACAAATGTATTCTTCAGCAGGACAACAGCCCCAAACGTACACGGCCTATACAGAACCATGCTGGAAGTGATGTATGGTTCACACGGAGCCCTAATCTCCCATCATCCAGTGTGTCAGGGATTACATGAAGAGAGACCTGTGGTTAGTTCTCCAAGATGTTTAGAACAACCTACCTTCAGAGTTCTTGTGTACAAAACAACAACATATGTGCAAGTGTACCAAGAAGAATTGATGCTGTTTTGAAGGTAACATCAAATATTGATTTGATTTAGTCGGCTCACACTGCATTTTGTAAAAAAAAACTTACTTCACAGCGGTTCTGTACATTTTCCGTATGGAAATAAATGCGAAAAAACATGAAATTGTTTTTCATTTATTAACAAGTTTAAATGACTAGACAGACACAAGTGTAAACATAACAGTGGCCCATCATTTCCTCAATGAAGGAAGTGTTGTTTTTCAAATAAGAATAAGTTAAGAATTGTTACAGAATCTCAATATTGCTGCACCTACTACAAACAAAACTAATATTAAGTATAATAATGAAATAAAGTTCAATTATAGTGCAGCATGTAGAAAATACTGTCAAACATTTCAACTTCACACTCAGTCTAACAGTCCCAGTTTGAGTTTAGATTTATTCTATTTTATATCATGACAATAATAATAATAATAACAAAATAAAATGATCTTAATTTGTTACATATGAAATGGATTTGTACAGATTTTGCACTGTATCAACCACATTTTATTACGGGCCCCCTCTCATCTTGGGGCCCCCATGTGCCTGATCAGCCTACTCTATACTACTGTTGCAGCGCCCCTGCCTGACAGACGGTTGAACTACACCTTCCATTCCGTTGACTCTATAAAACCACAAAGTTGTTGATTTTAATCGGAATGTGAATCAAGAAAAATTAACATGAATCTGTCATTCATTAGATTTATTTATTTTTAATTATCATTATTATTGTTATTATTATTATTACTATTATTATTATTATTGGTGGTGATTAGACCTCTTGTGGTCAACCGGAGGAATTCACATGAGATCGGACGGACGGGCGGAGGCGCACACGCCCACGCCCTGTGCGTCACTATGCTGAGGAGTCCAAGTGAAGACGCTCCATTCTGCTGCTGCCTTCACTTCATCGTTCCCTGCATCGCTGGCGTCGCCTCCCTCAGTCCACAGCCACGGAAACTCAGCGGAAACATGTTCATTACCTCTGCGCGGACTATTTCACAACTTTCAGTGTGCTGACCTGACGCACCGAGGACGGACGTCCTTCACCGCAGGTAAACTCACCTGGATCACTGTCGTTCTCTGCTGATCGCTGTAACTTACTTTGAGATTCTTTGTTCTTTACTTGGTTCCATGCGGACATTTCTCGACACCTGAGCGTGTGTTTGTGTGTTTGTGTGTTGTGTGTTGTACTCTGTTGTGTGTGTGTGCTCTCATTCGCGCCTGTTGAGAAGTGGCTCATGTCGAGGTGAAGTAAATTGCATAATAAAAAGTTAAGGGACACATCTGTACTTCAGACTGAGTTACTTGGAGAGCTCCAGCACATCTGTGTTGTTTATCTTTCACATTTTAATCTAACACAGTTCTGCTTTCATTTGACTGTCGTTTTCATTTTATTATGTTAATATTGATTGTGATTTATTATCATTACCTGGGTTGTGGCATGTGCACTTGCCTATGGAGTCGAGCCAACCAAGTAACAAAAGAAGCACTATGTGACAGTCTAGTGTAGTTAAGTGTTTCAGCTCACACTTCTCATCATCCCAATCATTTTCTGTCATAATTTAACTGACAGCATTCACCGTAGCTGCTTCTGAAATACCTTCAAGGCAACTGAAGTGTTGTTGACAGTTTACTACACTTCATATAATTGTTTCAGATAGATAGACACAGTTTGGTAGATTTAGGAACACAAGCTGTCGATATTTAAAGGCCAATGTATGCTTATTTGTGTGATTTGAGAACACCAATAAGCATACCTGACAGTCAAGTCTGTTTATTTAACATTTTAGATAACTTAAATGTACTAAAACACCCTAATAATTTGCTTCTCTTGTGTTTTCTCCCCCTCTTTTCACAGACTTGCCTCTAAAATGGCCGAGCAGAACCACAGCTGTCATTACAATGAGTCCATGGGCTTCTTCTACAACAACAGTGGCGCTGATGACAAATGGGACAAGACGCAGCTCATTCTGGTGCAGGTGGTGGGCTCGCTCTTCTGTTGTTTCATCCTCGTCTCCAACGCCATGGTCGTGGCTGCTGTCATCACCAACAAGAGGTTTCACTACCCTTTCTACTACCTTCTGTCCAACCTGGCTGCCTCCGACTTTCTGGCAGGCATAGCATACGTGTACCTCATGTTTAACACGGGGGAGATGTCGCGGAGGCTGACGGTGAAGGAATACTTTATCCGCCAGGGTTTGCTGGACATCAGTCTCTCAGCCTCGCTGTCTAACTTGCTGGTTATAGCTCTGGAGCGCTACATCTCCGTCATGAACTGGAAGGTCCACAGTAACCTGACAAAGAGGAGGGTGACCCTGCTCATTGTGCTCGTGTGGGCCATCTCCATCTTCATGGGGGCCGTGCCCAGTCTGGGCTGGAACTGCATCTGCAACGTGAGTGACTGCTCCCAGCTGGCCCCCATCTTCAGCAGGAGCTACCTGATCTTCTGGTCCATGTCTAACCTGGTGGTGTTTCTCGTCATGGTGGCCATCTACATGCGGATCTACACCTACGTCAAGAAGAAGACCATGATGCTCACGCCGCACACCAGCGGCTCCATCAACCGCAAGAGGACACCCATTAAACTCATCAAGACGGTTATGGTCGTACTCGGTAGGTGACGCTCATGAATCTTGGTCCCAAAGATGAGTTTACTCAGAGAGTGATTCTTATTTTCTTGATATGAAAGAAAACCTGTTGTGCGTCATTTTAAGAATAGAATAGAATAAAGTAGTACAAAACTATAGTACTATTAGACACATGTGTCAGAGTAAGTTTTTATCTTGTCTTTTTAGTATCAGTCTTCTGCTCATTCTGAGTTTGAATTCTACCAAAACAAACGTGTTTATAAAGAAAGCAACCACCACATCTAATACATTTTTCTCTTATTGTTTCTGAAGTCATTTATCTTTCACTGAAGAGAATTATTTAGTCTATAACTTGTAACATAGTAAAGTGATTAGCGTCACAACTGGTCCAACGAACAGTTAAAAAGCCAAATGCTTTACAGGATGTGCAAACAGCTGGGAGCATGGTTTAGTCTTTTTGTGCTATAAATTCTTCCAAACTGTCTTCACTGTCACTCATCCATTATCAGCTAATCTTAAATGCTTGCATGGCCTCTATTTGTTTCATTTTTGACGGCCCTGAATTTGAACAAAGTTCACAAATGGCTGAAGCTTCCTTTGCGTCTGCTGCATTTCCATCCGATGAGGCAGCCAGATATCCTTCTGTCCGCTGCTCTTTGTTTACGTGCTGCAACAGGATACCTGCAACAGAGGCACAGTCCCTAACTCACTGCCCTCCCAGCCATGTCCTTGAAGAAAGGAACAATGGGACTGAGCCGGTGCACTTTATTCCCATGGAGTGCTGTAACACGCCATTAGATCCTCACTGTCACGCAAGGATAAGACAAACACATAGTCGGTTACCAACAAATCTGCTGACGTTGGATTCGCAGCTCGTAAAGCACTACAGGTTAGATGAGTCAGTCGTGCAGCTGCTGGATACGTTGTTTTTATACTCTTCTCATATATACACACACACAAGTTAGCTGTAGAGATTCAGCACAGTCGCCTGTAGGATCATCCTCTCCCATTGTCCCATTGTGGGCACTCTGCTTTCCAGATGGTTTGATAATGTACTGTACGCAGTGTAGCAGCTCTGTGCCACTGCGCTCACTTTATTCTCGACTGCTATGTAATTATCCCTTCCTGCAAGGACACTGCTGCTCAGCCTGTGTGGTGTACCAGCCGCACCACACCACACTGGCCTTCAATGAACGTTCCCTCCTACTCCCTACCCTCCCAAAGAAAGTCGAACCTATACTTGAGGACCCTGTCAATTGCTCTCAGATGCTGTTATTTGTAGCTTGTGAAAGTGTTGGTACACAAGTGACATCTTTTAAGTTTCCCTCCACTCATAAAAAGCTTTCTGCGTATTGTTAACTCTCTTTGATTTTGTCTTTCACCACGTGCAGTTTTCACATTCATGTGCCGGAGGATGAAAGTTTCATTTGTGTTCAGCGAGTGAGTGAGCTGTGTGGTTCAGGAAATGTCCCTTAAAAACCTATTACCTTTAGTGAAAAGACACCATGTTGTATAGAATGAATGAATGAATGAATGAATGAATGAAAAATAACTCTACAGCAGGTGCACTAACCTTCTTGTAAAAAAAAAAGTATGTATACTAGCAGATGTATGGGTTAAACTGCAAGAGGGAAAAAAACAATAGGTGTAAGGTTAACAGTCGTCAAAGCTGAGGAAAGAAGGAAATTCACAAATCTATGAGACATGAAGTTAGATCCAGGTTCAAGGGATATAATAATCAGGAAAAAAGACTTGGCTTTTGTTCCAGGTGAAAAGCTGTCTGCTCAAGCGGAAATGGCAACTGGAAAAACCAGTCCGGCGTTGGATAGAGATGTTATCACGCATCGTCGCTGCACTGAAGGAATAATGCAAGATTTCAACACATTCATTCGTGAAATTTTGTGCTGCAAATCAGTTATATGTCGATCAAAATTGCAAATTCTCAGAGCAGGACGTCATCTCTAACAGATGCAAATGTCACTGCACGTCACCTCAGGATGGACCAAAAAAAAAATGGACATAGAGTTTGCAGAGCTTACACCAACAGATGCTCTACCTATAGCTCTGAGCAATGATTTTGTGTTGTAGGTCATCAAACACAACTTCAGGTTCCACCGTTTACAGTCAAACATATTATGTTTACTTTCTTTTATTTATTTTTTAACATCTTGAAACCTTCCCCCAAAAAGCATGACTTTTAAGCTAAAAGCTTTCATTTACAAATTCTACTTTTGGTTGTGCTGTCAGTGCCATAGCTGTCTGCTTTAAACACATTATCACACACCTGCGTGACTTTATAAGTCTGCTTTTATTGTACTTTATTATAATTATACTTTTACCCAGTTGTATTATTCAAATCAGCCTCCTTGCAAGAGCTTGTCAGTGATGACTTCCAACAGTCGCATGTGTGTGTTTCATTCATAACGACTGTGACCTGACAGGCCCACTTGCTGGAGGTAACCACCCTGAAGGAAGTGTTCTATTTTATGTTATTTGCCTTTGTTTTTCCCTCTAATTAATTGTTTTTTTTTTGTTTGCTAGACTTACTTTCTTTGGTAAATGAATTGTTTTGTGCGCCATATCTGTCCCAGAAGTCGGAGGTTCCCCACCGCTGATTTAAGTGCATCTACCACGGTGAAATGATTACCAGAAGGAACATGTGCTCCAAATGTGTTTGCAAAACGCGACTTTTTTTTTTTTACAGTCAGAGATGTAAAGGGGGGAGACTCCACTGTTAAAATTGCAAGTGAAAGTCAATTTAATGTGGTCCCACTCATTTTGGACATGTGGTCCATCAAAGACAAAGAACAAACACAGGCTACAGATAAAATAGAATTTGTTGTAAAAATGTAGCAAACTTTTTCACTTTGAGGCCTAAGCGTAGAGAAAAACATCAAACTGTAGATTGGCGTTTCTTCCAGACCTTCTCAGTCTATGTCTACATGCACACGGAGACAAAAAAAATGCACAAATTGAAAAAAACAGTACTTGTTTTTGTTCTGCAGATGTATTGAAAGCGGACATGTTAGTAGTGCGGGCAAGTTGCTGCTTGTCGCTGCTTCCCTGCCCCCTCAGTTCCAGAAAATCTTCTTGTAGTTGTTTTGTGCCCAGGCATGTACAGTATGACTATATTGCTGGCGAATTACCTTCCTTAGTCTTATTAAACAGCACCAGATTAGTTATTATAATGTTTTACCTTTAATTTATGAATCCACCAAACTCATTTAAACATTTTTTATTAGTTTACATAAGTGAATTGTCAAAATTGGCTGTCAAAAGGATAAAAATATTAATTAGTGAGTGAGTTAAGTCATTTATTTAATAAAAAAAAAAAAAGCTGCCAGAGACTCCCTGGTTCCAGCTTCTCACATGTGATATATTTTCCTGCTTTTTCTCTGTTTAAGAACATAGTAAAAAGTTAAATTGTGAAATTCATATCAGCGTACACCATAGCCATTCATAACTAGTGTTTTTTTTATTATTATTTATTGTATTCTTATTTTTTTATATCTGTAGATTAAATGATGAATCATTCAGCTCAAAATGAAAAAACTGAAGTGAAGTGCTGAAGTGGGTTATATACCAATCAGCCACAACTGTAGCTCTACATGTATGGAGAATAACTGAATCCACAAAATGACACCAAAAGCACATCGCACATGGTTCAGATTGAACTCTGTCAGAATAGGACACAGATATTCATGAATGAGCCAAAACATTAAAGGCAGTTTCTGATATTAATTTTAATGTTGGAGCTGATCAGAGCATTTCAGACTCTCTTGGCCAGGAAGAAATTCCAAGCAGAATATGTTTTGTGATCATAGACTATACATATCCTTTGTGAAGTCGTTAAGGAGGTAACGATAATATATTAAATAGCCACCAGGGGTGACTCCGCTAGTCACAAAAAGAGCTCTGTTTGAATGGATGTCTATGGGAAAGTGAGCCTGTTTATGGTTAATGTTCTACTTTAATAGAACTTGGATGTCAGTGTAGTAAATTATGTTCCCAGTTAGAAGAAAATAGATTAAATATGGCACATAAGAGTGATTGAAAACAGCAGCCTGTTTGTCTCTTAACCTCCCTTTGGAAAACAGTATGGTTCGACGGCATCAAAAGAGGAGTTCCAATACTTGCCACTTGTGCATGATCAAGAAATATTAGTAGCCTTTTGTAAGTACGTACTCAAACTCTTGAACAACTGTTCTCAAAAATTCTGTGTGTTCTGGTTTATCTTTCGCTGCAGGGGCCTTTGTGATCTGCTGGACCCCCGGCCTGGTTGTTCTGCTGCTCGATGGCCTCAACTGCAAGAGCTGTAAAGTCATGAAATTGAAGCGCTGGCTGCTGCTCCTGGCCGTACTCAACTCCGTCATGAACCCCTGCATCTACTCCTACAAGGACGAGGAAATGTGGACAACCTTTAAGAACCTCATGCGCTGCATTGGAAATGGCACCCGGCGGCAGCGGTCAACGAAGGCCAACACCAGGCCGCTCAGCTCTGCTCAGGATACGGGCAACAGTCAGCCACCGTCAGAGGAGATGAAGAGCGATGATCAGGGCATACTCAAGACCTGAAGAGGAATTTAGCAGAACTCGTGCCCAGCTTTGACTGGATGTACCTTATGAAGATACAGATTGGAGAAGACTTGAAAGAGAGACGACACGCCTTGTCTTCATTGTTGACCTCAGCTTCAGCGTACTGTCTTGATGAGACACTGTGAGCCATCAGCTCCAGATTAGATCCGAGGTTATGGCGAGATGGAGATAAGAGACCTTGATGCACTACTAACAATGAGTAGGAAAAAAACTCCCAAGGAGACGCTTTTTTATTGTTTATTTCATAATTTCGTCGTTTTTGAACACGTGTAGTGAGCGAATGCTGATGCTGTTTTAGTCTCCATCATCATCATCATCATCACATGGATGATACTGTGCTCCTGTGACTGAAGACAGAGCTCAGTGTGAGAGTACATGGCCATACATTTCCTCTTTTATCTCAGAAAGAGTCAAAATCATCCAAATGAGTTATTTTCCCCCTTATGCATGTTTTTCTTTACTTTAACAGAGGAACTAGTCTATCTGTGCGTTAGCTGGCATGCTCAGTGAAACCTGTTCCTTTGGCTATTTCTTTTCTTTTTTTAATCATAGCTACCTATTTTTGTAAGGCAGTTTTGCTTCTGGGGGAATGATAACGGCATCACTCCTCTCTTCACCCATCTTCTATTTTATCTGCTCACAAACAGAACAAACAGATAAACGGACACTTCTAGCAGTTTGTCATGCAGGCAAACACGTTTACCCTGTAGCCTTGTTACACATCCACCTCGTCCCAGCTCACTGGCTGCTGTTGCTCTGAGGAAACAGCTGCTCACCTGAGAGTGTGTGCATGTGTGTGTGTGTGTGTGTGTGTGTGTGTGTGTGTGTGATTGTGAGTGTTATGAGGGGGGATTTACGACACACTGGATTCCTGCTGGAAGTTGAGCATACACTGTGTACATGCAGCAACCCTAAGAGGATATGACTGAATGCCACTCCTTCTGTGACATCATTAAAGCTATTTTTTTTTTTTTTTTTTGGGGGGGGGGGGGAGTGTAGGAATGCCACATATGTGAGTGTTGTGTAGAAAAGGTTTACAGCTTTAGTGGTTTGTCTTCATTGAACTTTGCTTATTCTTGGTGAATGCTTGTGCCGTGCGACCTTTGTAACATGACTGTCAGACGTGTACATTTGTAAAAAGTCAACTGGCCGTGATAAACAACAGCTTTTGCTTCATGACTTGGATTTAGTTTTTGGTCAAATGTCATGATAATGTGTACAGTATGTCTGTTTTGTCATGACATGACAGAGAGAGAGAGAGAGAGAGCAGTAAGTTCCAGTACCAGTGACTTTTACTCATACAAACATCAGTTTTAATGTGATTCTCTCACTTTCCCACATGTATTGAATAACTGTTGTTCTTCTATGTTTTAAAAACACAGTATAGTCATTTTCCCCCCCAGAGGTTGCTTCATTTATTAGACCCTTGGCAGCTGTAGGACCAGTGTTGTCCCTTGGTTGACCAGACCACCACAGTGGTGTAGTCTGATAAAGCTCCACAACTGTTAATGATGGTATTTGTCATTAAATTGTGTGAAGAGATTCACAGTCACCAGAGAATAAACCCACGGATGAAAGCATCTCCTAATGTTTCATTTAACTGAGTTGATTCATTCGGGGGAAAAAGCTTGGCTCTTCTCTCCAGTGCCGCCACGTGTTTGCCATACATTCTTTAAATAAAATGTCGCAAAAACTTTTAAATTGATCGGCATAAATTCTGGCACAAATGTTCATGATCGGCTTAGCATAATGACATATTTGCTCCTTTCAGTAGCTTCACTTTTAGGTTTACGACTAAAAACCTGTGAAAGAATTCATTATAAGAACTTGAACTTGTCTCTAGCCTTTGAAAATGTCGTACCCGCCATAATGACCCAGCCAAACCATCCTGTTTGATTCAGTCAGATTTAAATAGAATAGCTGTCACTTACTGATATTAACTGCTCTATAGGATAACATAGGACAACTGCACATGCTATATTTAACTGTATTTAACTATATTTAACCTAGTAAAGTCTCATTGAGATTAAAATATATTTTACAAGAGGGGATCTGGCCGAGGTGACAGTGTAACACATTTTATACAAACTTATACACTGTAAAAGAAATACAATACACAGTATCCTGTCAATGTATTAAATGAAAGCACATTATCACAAAGTGACTCGGAGAACATTTACCATAACCGATGATTATTAATATAAATTCCCTGAAAGTTCACTTCTAACACTGGGGAGCGACATTTGCATGTATTTGTCGTCAGCTTCGGAAACCGTTGCAGTTTAGATATAAGTGCACTAACATAATTGGACGCTCATCGTCCAAATCATTGTCTGAAACTCCTGTTACATGATTTGCACTACAGTCCGTCGATGAAGTACCACTGCCTGAGACTTGTGACGCCCTACAGCTGCCACTTCTGGAGGATTTACTCTGTCCAAGCCAATTAATGAATGACCTTTAGTTTCCATTCACTCACTCAGTCTCCTGTTGCCCAAAGACCCAGTAAAATAAATAACTCTTGAGTTTGTGTGTGTGTGTGAGAGAGAGAGAGGGGGGTGTGTTCCAATTAGAGTGAAAAATACTTATCAGTAAGTACACACACACACACTCTCTCTCTTGAACACTGCTATGTCTAAAACACAGTAAACGGACACCATTTGAATTACCCTGTAAAATACATGTATACTTTATAAACAATATAATATTTGCATCTAGATGTAAATGAGTGTGAGTGAGTGTAACAGTCTACATACTGAAAACATACCTTAGTTCCTCTGCCCTTCCCATGAAGCCTTTGAATCCTGTTGAAGTCACAACCTTGTATTTACTCACATTGACTACAGTATGACTATATGCACGGGAAGATATAATCAATAAAATTCTTCAGATTCTTAAACTAAATCAGGTGTCAAAATAAGTCACAAGGAGTGTATGGTGGTGAGTCTGACAAGATTTTTCATGTGAAATATTTATTTTTCTTCCATTCACAATAATAGAAATTCACCATGATTAACTTGAAGTGCTTTGTATCCCGATAATATCCTATAGTGTTCCATCACGACTGCATGACTTTTCATTTTCCCCGTCTAACTTCCACCGTGTCCTCCTCGATCCAACATCTACGTTAAAATGCTTTCTACCAAGCTCACATTATACACATGACGCAGCAATAGAAGAAAAGGTTCAACACTGTACATTTATCAAAAATAAAATGACTCAGGATGTTAAGACGTTTGGTTTATGTTTTGTGTTGGTGTTTGACTTCCATTACACTCGTGTGGTTTCAGTTAAGACCTTTGCTGTGTTGCACCGAGAACTGTATTGGAGTTTCTCTGTAGATCTGTCGTGACTGTCGCTGGCCCGCTCTGCTGTTTTCAATTCCCAAAAATATAAACTGTTAAGTGTTTGGTGTGGCTGCCCCCTCTTTCTACAGCTGTGTTCTAATTATGCAGTTCTTGGAAAAAGCCAATTAAATTTCACAGATGTTCAGAAAATGCTGTCTCATGGTTTCTTCATAATCCTGGGGGGAACAGATTTTGGCTGTGATATTATAGTATTATAGTTCAGGAAAACTAAAGAAATAACCTAAATTCATTTAAAAAACCCAAACATAACTATCTGAAACTGAATTGTGTGTTTACAAAATTAAATAAAAATAACTCAAATGTGCTTAGTGTTTGTCATAATCCTTTTGGATTCATATGAAGTGTATTTATTTTTTCTCTTCCGGCAATTTTGAAAGCTAATTATTATTTTTTTTTTTGTTTAAAGTCAAAACTAAAACGAATAAAAAAGCCAAAACTATTATAACCTTGGTAGTGTTGGTGTATTAATGTGAGCTCTTGTGTCATTTATGTATTAATGTAAAACCTTTTTTATTTGTATGTCACCTCTAAGTGGAACTTGACTCAGACTCAACCTTGATGACTCACATTAATACTCAACTCATACTCGACTCGAGGTTTAGTGACTAAAACACTATAGAAAACAGTCACCAACATTGCACAGATAACAACATTTCATTATTCGTAGGCTCTTGATACCTAAAAATCAAAACACAAAACATATAGACACTCACCTGCTACTTTATTAGGTACACCTGTTCAACTGTTGTGAATACAAATATCTAATCATCACATGGCAGCATCCCATCGCATTTAGGCATGTAGTCAAGATGGGGTTCTGGGGTTCAAATGAAGCATCAGAATGAAGAGAAAAGATGATTTAAATGACTTTGAATGTGGCATGGAGGCTGATCTGAATATTTAAAGGGAGCACCTTGGGCAGCCCAAGGCCAAGGAAAGGAATTGGGTTTGTAACTGGAAGGTCACTGGTTCAATCTCGGGAAGGGCCAAGGGCTGTGTGCCCCTGAGCAAGGCAGACAAGTTGTGTATGTTCACTACTGGTGTGTAATAAGTATATAGCAGAGGAAAAAAAATACTATTACTAATTGGTGTGTTTGTGCAAAAAATCCTGCTGAACCATTGGAGGTGACCACTCCTAACATTTTCTCATGTGTGCTATTTGTACCTATGTAGCTAACAAAGTGACTGTTGAGGAGCAGCTGGAACCAGAGCTCTGGTGGTGAGTTCAGGTGCAGCAGAAACCTGTAGGACAGCAAAGGTCAGTTGAAGCACGTTGTGAACAAGAACATGGTCAAACTGTGATTGGAGAGCCTCTTCTGCTGATTGGACAGTTAGAGACAAGGAGAGGGAGACACACATTTGAGGAAGGGTACTATAACACATACACACACATGCACACATGCACGCACGCACACACACACACACACACAGACAGACAGACAGAGGAGGGGGGTTCAGGGATATGGTCATTCACCCGTCAGTCAGTTTGCAGCAGGTCTGGCCATGGCAGCAAACCTCCTCATGGCTTTTTGGATCACTGCATCCTTCTCCCTGTATTTCTCGTTGGTAAGTCATTCTTTATTACACACAAGGTGGATTGCAAACAGTTTAAAATGTGCTTTTGAAATTCATCTTTTTTATCTATTGCTTAGGAAATCTGTTGCTTTCTTGTCTTGTCAGAAACACTTGCTGCTGTGGGCATGTGATCTTGTGGTTTTTCGGTGCATTGCCTCTTTATCTTGCAGGGCTGATTTTCTACATTATAAGATGTTTGGCTGTTTTTCTTTCCTGTAAAACATAACACAGTCATTTTTTTTTATTTATGTTATTGATGTTGGATTCTATTTGATTTTACTTTTTATCTCAGTGGCTCAAAAGCTCTGCAGATTTGAGCATTTTATTTATGTATCACCTTTTATCATGGACTGTGGCACTGTATTAAAACATTTTATTCACATTAGGCTATATTATGTTCCGTGTGCATACATGCAAAGGGAATCCTTTATATAAAAAGCTTCCTCTCTGTAAAGCAGGGAGTAAATGGCTGGCATGATCTGGACAACACAGAGTTCGATTGTTGGCCGCTCAACAGTCCAAATGATTACAACATGATTAATTGTGGTGGTAAGTGCTTTTATTTTTGCATTTGCTTGCCTGTTGTTGTGTCATTGCAGGTGAAAGCAACTGTTCTGATGATGTACATATACAGTACAAAGAATACAAACAACAACAAACAGAAGTCGACACATATGTGGTTCTCCCTGCACCTATAATGTATAAGGCAATTTCATTTCATCTGTATTTTACACTCATATAGACATATTGTCACTGTCATTATTTAGACATATTGACATCATCAATCTTACAAGATTTTGTGATTCTTGTCATTTACCCAACGTGCGACAGTTTACTGTCAGCAGTGAAAATACAATCAACAAAAATGCAAAAGTAAAAGATGTAAGATTTCCTATACTTTTGTATTTTGTATTTTAAACACTATTAATTTTTAAACTCTATCTACGGTGTTCAATTAGTCCTAACTTTTAGTCTTAACAGCAATAATGCAATATTATTTAGGATTTATTTATAGTAAAGTATTATATTTAGCATTTATATATTTGTTATGTGTAGTGTAAAAAAACATTTAGAAGGGTGCTGTATCAATCAAAAATCTTAATAAACACATCTTAGTGCTTCCCATTCAAAGGATTTTTGTTTGTAAACACCTGTAATGTCATCCTATGAATAGTTGCTCTACATTGTGTCACAGTTTACTGTAACATCACATGTTTTCCTGTTCCAGGCTGAAAAGGAAGGAGTCTACATTGGTACAGAAATAATTATGGTGACTTAGGAGGCGCGGCTCTATAATTTATAACAGCCTGTGCAAATATGACGTGTTGCATGCATATGTGCTGTCTGGATGTGCTCAGGTGAGGCAAATGTGTGTGTGTGTGTGCTCACAGGTCTGGAAATGGCGTGGGTGCAGCGACCCCCGGAGAAAGTTACCAACGGGGAGGAGTTCAATGTCACATATACAGTGACGGCGTCAGATTCCTTCTACGAGTATGCAGTCAGGAACAAGCTCTTCCAGTTTAGGTGAGTGTGTTACATAAACACACTCACCCTGCCACCCTGCCATGCCCTTACACACACTCAGGTTTATACAGCGATCTAATGTCTAATGACACTGTATCAGTCTTCTATAAAGTACCTAAAAGGGATACTTGAGTAAATGTACAAGTATCTCACCAGAAAATGCCTTCTGATAGAAGTTGAAGTCACTTTTTAATAATATTACTTAAGTAAAAGTCTTAAAGTATATGACACTTACTGTACTTAAGTATTAAAAGTAACTTTCTGATATAAAATGTACAAGTGAGGCGTAAGGATTGAGCCATGGTAGCTGAGTTGTCTTCCAACTGCAAGGTTGTGGATTCAATTCCTGACTCTGCTAGTCTATACTGTATGTGTCCTTGAGCAAGACACTTCACCCCATGTTGAAGTGTGTGAATGGGTATGAAAGATGTGTGAATGGGGGAATGGCAAAACTGAAAAGCTTTTTATAAATACAGACCATTATCAACTCTTCTTCTGATTTTATTTGGTAGTAACGATTAACAAAGATAGTTAGAGGAAATGTAGTGGAGTAAAAGTACAAGTTGCTAGAAATATAAATAACAAAGTGAAACACAGATATGTGACTACTTAAGTACAGTAATGAAGTATTTGTACTCTGTTACATTACAACACTGCACTGTATTGACTTCCATGCATTTAGACGGCCTAATCAAAGCCTTATCGCTGACCTTAACCATAACCAGTCAATGTCAATGTCAGTGTTAATGCCGGGCTTAATCCTTAACTTTAACTTCAACACAATTTTAATGTAAGCCCTAAAAATAACCAGTTCCTCAGAAATGAGGGTATACGTTGTTAGGACCTGGTTTTGGTCTCCGTGGCGACTCGTGGTCAGTGTTTATGCCAGTAAAGGTCATGAAGAGGTAACAAATACAAAGGTACACACAGACTCGAACCTGTTGAGCTCAAACAAAAACAAGCGGATCTCCTTGTTTTTGTTTAATCCTCTATTGTAAATATCATCGTGTCACATCACATCCTCTTGTGTCAATTGATTTGTTTGCCTGTCTGCCCGTCTTGACTTCCAGCGCCGCCTCCGAGGCAAAGAGGTTCTGTCATGAGCACGAGTGCCCGTCAAACTGGAACAACGCTAACGAAATGAACTGCTGTGTGTATCACGCCAACATCCACTCCTGTCCCCTCGGCCTCATGGTTGGTATCTCCCGTCGGTGCATCACACTGTGTGTGGCTCCATCCTCCTGACCACTCTGACAGTATCTTTTCCTCCCAGTATAATAAATCATAAGTGCAAGCAAATATTAAATTACTGCAGCTGTTGTTGTGTCATGTATTCATGTTCATTTGTGAGGAGTGCACTGCTTTGCATCTGTCAAGCATTCATAAATGTTTAGAATGTAATGACTTCACAATAACGTTATGATCATAGCTAACTAAAAAATGTTCATCAGTTCTTTTCTAAACCTGTGACTGTGGTGCAGAAAAGAATATAGTGCTGTATGTTGTCTTTACAGCTGCAGTTTTTTGTCGTCGTTATTATTCTGCGTCTGTTATTTGTAGCCGTGTCCATCTGAAAACAGGTTCTGTCAAATGATACAATACAAATCGACTGAGAGAGAGTTTCTGTGTGTTTATCCTGTCCAACTGAGTTTCTTTTCAGCACCACAATTCACTTTTCAAACTTTCTTTCCTCGGCACTTTGTGGAGAACGTTGTTTTTTCTCTCCTCGCAGAAACACGGCGGAATTTGTGGCCCGTGGATTCCTGACGATGGTAAAATAGTGACTCACACTGTTTCCAAAGCAGGCAAGATGGCACAGAAATACTGGACTTCAAAGGTGAGCAGAACCAAACAAAAGAGTTTAAAAGAACCCTTAATTTCTAACACGTGCTGAGCTTCCATGATCATTTATCACAGAATCTCTGTGCTGGTGATCATATGTATTTCATTTGATGCATTGGTATAAACACATTACATTCGGTATAAACCCTTTGTGACTGAAAATAAAAAGAGATATGGTTTTGATCAGAGTGAAACATCCTCTGTGTCGTCTGTTATACTGCTGAGTCACAACAGCAAATGAGGAAAATACATTTCTCTTCCTTATGAAATGATTGTAATTTAAAACTACAGACAAGGGAGTGAAAGAAAAGTATAAATATCTGATCTACTTCTTTTCATCCTCTGATAAAACAATATATTTGTTGTTCCATCGGAGGACGACAAGGAATAATTTGTTACCTGTTTTCTCATCCAGGTGGTGCTGATCCATGTGGGAGTCACCTCGATCATTGCTCATATCAAAATAGGACGGATGCACGCAGCACTGGAGTCCAAAGTACTTGTCGTCAGTGCCCAAGGTCAATACACATGCACAAAATGAAAAGATTATCCAGGATTATAGTCTAAATACTTTGTTTTATCACTCAGACAAAGAGTCTTGTTTACTTCCAGACACAGGGACATTGACCTTGCACTAACATAGTTTGGATTTCAAAATATCAGCCACGCTGTCAGCTGAGCAGCAAACATACAAGTACGTTTGTTCTCCCTGGCATAAACTTTGATAACCAACGTAACCTTCAGCCTTCATGTAGGAAAGAGAAGAAGACAGCATGCATATTTTGCGTTATTTTTCAGTATTTATTCCTTCCTCTAATATAGTAACTGCCCTTAAAACATTATGAACCTCAGGGGTTTTTGCTCTGTGTTAAAGAGACAGTGCAGGTTTTTTTTGGAAGGGGTTATGAGCCTGAGACGCACTCATCGGTCGGGCAACTGATTACTGACCATATATCTGTGTGAATACAGCTGGCGTAGAGATGAGTTGCCTGGCAGGTTTGAACATAGATAGATGTGTGTTTATGGACTTGAGAAGTGTTTCTTTCCTGTGTGAAAGGAAGTTTGGACCAACTAAGACATGATTTTCGGTTGTTTTGATGTGAAGTGGGCCATGTTTTCGAAGGCATTGCTGAAAAAACATCCTTTGTGTTTGTGTTTGTGAACGTTAATAATTATAATGTTCTCACCATAGTCCAAGTGCATGTAACAAAGCTGTGTTACGGTGTAGCTGTTGGGATTTCAAACATCAATCTGACAGTATAGTAAACCACTGAAAACAGTCCAAGTATAGCACTCAGGTGGAATGTTATTGATTTTTTTCAGTTGTACTTTTATGGGACTGCAACAAATGTTCTCTCTGCTGTCTCCATACACATCAAACCAGTGTGTAAATTGTGTTCTGGTTCTTTTGTCTCTCTCCAAACTGGTTGAATGGTGTCAACTCTATAAAACCCCTGAACTATCCCTTTAATCACAGTTTTTATGGAGTAAAGACTACATTTATTCATATTATGTTCTTTACTTAATTACAAATATTAATAACTTTTTCCAGAGTGCTACCAAGGTTACACTGCGTAAAATAAAAAAAAGAAAGAATATTCACATAAATTACAATAGATTGTCATTTCCTTCCTTTGCTTTGATTAAGTTAACGTGTTGAACGTATGACTGTTTCAGTGTGCGGCGATGACGTGTGTGAGCTGGAGGAGAACTGTCTCACCTGTCCTGCAGACTGTGGCATCTGTCCAATGTCCATCACTATCAAAATAGCCATCGGGCTTCCTGTCGCCCTCTTCAGCAGCGGCTTCATCCTCACCATGGTGGTGAGTCTGTGCAACACGGGCTCACAGAAAACACACAGAAAACACACAGAAACAAGTTTTATATACACTGATTATTTCATTTTTATTTGCTCCTGCACAGTGGCTTCAGTACCAGAAACAGAAGATGTTTTGGGATGAAAGCTGGATCATCAGCTACAAGAACATAATATTTGGTAAAAAAAAAATCAAAATTGCTTTGTGGATATTTACAGTTAACTGCTGTGTCCTGTAGATACTGTACTACTGTAATCATCGATAGTAAATTATTGTAAATCAAGAGCTATTTACTGTAAGATCACACTTTTACCACATATTAATGGGATTTGGCAGTAATGTCCCATTTAAATACCGTATTTTACGATAACTTCACACTAATGCCACACATTTCTGACATGAAGCAGTCATTTTCTGTTTAAATACTGAAAAAAAACACACAGCACTCCTGTAATAGCCACACCTTTAATAATAGTATTATAGTGTAAATTATTACACTTTTTCTGTAAAATCCTGGAAATAATTTGCTGATAACTTAAATGAATGTTCACCCTCTTCAAGTAATATACTGTTTGTTATCTATTGTATCTGTATCTGTTTTTTACATATTAGGTAAGAGAAGTTAAGCATGTCATATATTTTATGCCTCAGCATCTCGGAATTTCAACATTCACACATCCATGTCTGACATCAACATTTCTGCAGGCAGAGAATGCTGGATGGGCATGGGCAGCACCATCAGCCAACAGTGTGCCAAGAGTCAGTCCACCATCAGTCGAACCACAGACGTAACTGTGTGCACCGGACTCAGCAACTCCTTCAAACCAGGATTCATCCAGCCAGGCATATAGTATGGAACGCTATTATTTGCTTTAAGATAAAACACGACACAGGGTGGAATGAAATAGGAAAAGACTAGAGTCAAGAGGTTAAAACCCTGTTTTAACTTTAAAATAAACAAAAAGATTTTTAGCTTGAAAAAAAACTGAAGAAGAACAGAATTTTCCAAAAACTGAACTGAGGGAAAGATGTTCTGAATATGTTGTGAACATGAGTGGATGTTTAAGTTTGACTTTACCCTGAGTGTCTTGCAGTGATGGGAGGACGGTGGCAGTGAAACACATCCAGAAGAAGCATTTCACTCTGTCCAAAATTATCAGGAAGGAGGTGAAAGAAGTCAGGTGAGGAAACACCTTCATGGAGAGTGGAACGAGGGAGGAGGACGCGTTTGACACATTTGTCAAATCACGTCATAATTCCCAATGTTTGATACATGTGACTTTTCGCAACTGTCAATCCAGACAACTGGACCATCCCAATCTATGCAAGTTCATTGGTGGCTCCATCGAGGTGCCGTACGTGTGCATCATCACAGAGTATTGTCCCAAAGGAAGCCTGTCTGATGTCCTGCTCAATGATGACGTCCCCATCAACTGGGGCTTCAGGTCAGAGGACGTCACGTTCAAACTGATTTTCTGTGTATTATGTACTGTATATACTCCCCTTTTTAGATGTAGTTGAAAACTATTTTTGTGTTTTTTTCTTTACTTTCAAATGGGTGAAAAACATAATGAGGCTATAAAGTGCAACACAATTCAAAAGTGACACAGACACACTGTCACTTTTCCAACAACAGACTCCACAGTCCATAATGGCGGAGGTGGAACGAGTACTGAAATATTCTACTCAAGTAAAAGCACTACTATTTTGATTTTTTTTTTTTAACTTAAGTACAAGTAAAAGCACTGGTCTAAAAATGTACTCAAGTTAAAGTAAAAAAGTAGCTTGTTTAAAATTTACTCATAGTAAAAAGTTACTTTCTTGTGTCGTGCAAAAAGCACAAGGGGACACAAATCTCACATGTGTTGTTTTTAATTAACAAACCTTCACAAATTATAGCTATGCTGACAAAATAAGATATTTAAACACATAATGTATCAGTTAACATGGGACAAAGGTCATTCACCTGCCAAAGTTTTTTTACGCAGTAATGGATGTGATTTAAAATGTACTACAGTACTTCCAAAAAAGCATGCTTAAGTAGAAGGAAAATTACAAGTACACAAAAATCGACTCAATTACAGTAACGTGAGTAAATGTAATTAATCACTTTCCACCTCTGCGTAATGCAATATATATATACTGTATATATATACGTTTGTGTGTGTATACATAGTAGTGATTATATTTGGCATAAATATTATATATAAATAGAACAAGTTTCTTCTGCTTCTGCAGACTTTCCTTTGCCACTGACGTCGCCCGCGGGATGTCTTACCTCCACCAACACAGGACGTTTCATGGGAGGCTTCACACCAGGAACTGCATCATTGACGACCGCTGGGTGTGCAAAATCTCAGGTAACAATAAATAAATAACAATGAGAATTAAACCTGATTCTGCATTGTAAACACCAGAGTTGTGGGGTACAGTATTTTACCTCCATTTATGCAGAAAGTGTTTTTGGAAGTAACAGTTAACTGATTAACTCAGCTTGACAATTTATGTCAATATGCAACTTAGAGGAATAAAATAAACATCATTTACAGAGCACCCATTTCACACAATATACACCAACAATATCACTGACCAAAAACCAGGAAAAGGCTGGAGCCCAAGTCCTGTACATACAGTACATGAGAAAAGCTACACAATACAATAGAAAGGAAAAAACAAGACTCTAAATTATAGTTCTTGATTATTTTACATTTTAAAGCTTTTTTGAGATGTAAACCATTTAAATTCATCAGTTGATTTTAATTGAAAACATTGGTTCTCACTTCACATGTTTTATAGATACACAACCTTCTTAAATTTACTTTCCTTGACTTGAAAAACACCTTAATACAATTAGTAAATCTTTTATTCCTAACTCAAAAAACTCCACAGTTTTTGTGTCTAAAAAAATCAAGTGCAGTAATAAGCAATTTATTTGTACATTCATAGTCAACCTTTTTGTTCATTTATTCTAAAATCTCTTTTAGAATAGGTATTGTGTCTATGTTTTACACAGTTTCATACACAATTGAAATAACACTAGGAGCAAAGTCACATCTATATTTAGGATATGTAGGAGTCACTGTATTACTATATTATGAAGGGAAGAGAACAGCCTTCATCACTGAACACTGTGTGTTCTTGTGTGTTCTTGTGTGTTTGGCTCCAGATTTCGGGCTCATAGCCTACAGGAAAGAGGACTTTGAGGCCTTCAACAGTGGCTTCAACTGTGTGGATATAAATCGTATTTACTGTGCTCCAGAGGTGCTGCTCGGAAGTGGCTCCAGTATGACACCAGCAGCAGACATCTACAGGTGTGTTTGAAGCAGAGATCATTTTATACCGTTGGATAAAAGATGTAGAGATTAAACATGTGAGATATCCTTTCTCTCCTCAGCTACTCAATGATTCTGGTTGAGATTGCAACTCGCTCTGACCTCATTTCAGTGAGTATGACAGCCTTCTCCCCACAGATTACAAGGTTCAGTGTCTCTTTGATCTTTGCTTTGTGACCAGCAGTTCTCTCTCACAGGAGCAGGCTGAGGGAGTGAAGGTGGACATCATGTGGCGCCCCCCTCTGCCTGAGGTCAAAGCAGGGAAGGCAGATACTGACTGTCCCAGTGAAGTCCACTACTGTGAGGTACGACTATGAAAAGCAAACATGGTCATACTTGTCAGAGGGCATTATAGTGCAAAACTCACTCAACAATAATAATCCATTGTCTGAGCAGCTCATTAAGAAGTGCTGGTCCCACAACGTCACCATGAGGCCCACGTTTGAGCAGGTGAAAAAGATGCTCGACAAGATGAACCCACATAAAGTCAGTCCAGTGGACATGATGATGAACCTGGTAATGAATGACCCTCTGAAACATGGCCAAATAGAATATAAACATTCATGCAACAGGCTATGCCTCTTAGAAACTGTGCAGCCATCTGGAGTTTGAGACACAAACACGGTTGTTTGACTGCAGATGGAGAAGTACAGCAAACATCTGGAGGCCATCGTGGCAGAGAGAACACAGGACCTTCTTCAAGAGAAACAGAAGACGGATCGATTGTTGTACAGTGAGTCACGGTCTCAGTGTGGAGTAGTGTCCCACGATGATTGAATCAAAGCATCATTTTGTTGTCCAGGTTTGATGAATTTGTTCTGGTGATCTGCTATAAACAAGTGTATCATTCCTGTTGCAGTGCATGATACATGACAATTATAAAAACATCTCACATATGCCAGTGTGTGTGATAACAAAAGAGACTCAGCTGTGTTGGCTGCCATCTAGTGGTGCAAATGTCTCTCCTCTCCTGAGTCATACTGCATTATACAGTCACTTAGTTATTAGTTGTACATGTGTGCAGGTATGCTGCCAAAGCCAGTTGCTGATGACCTCCGCCAAGGTCGAACAACAGAAGCTCAGAGCTTCTCCAACGCCACTGTCTACTTCAGGTTAGCAAAGACTAAATAAATCTGTTAGATTCTGTGTAGGTGGTGGGTTTTATGCTCTAATTATACTTTGATGTTTTACATTCAGTGGATAACCTAGAGGAGACTAACACTGTTTTTGCTCCACCGCAACAGTGATATTGTTGGATTTACTCAGCTGTCTGGTGCCAGCACCCCCTACCAGGTAGTGAACTTCCTTAACCAGCTCTACACCACCTTTGATGACATTATTGACAATTATGATGTCTACAAAGTGGAGACGATCGGCGATGCTTGTAAGTAAGGATGTTGACATTACATTTGCAGATAACTCATCAAATCTTATTAAGTTTTAAGAAAAAGAAAAAAGGGAGAAATAACAAAAACATGAAGACTGAGCAAATAAAATGGACATATTTTATTCCTCTGAGGAGAATGTAAGTGTGTGTTTTGCTGTTTTATTATCAGTGAACCTCTCCCTCTTCCTGTATTGTCTCTTATCATGAAATAATGGCTGATTATCCAGACATGGTGGTCTCTGGGGTCCCTCAAGAAAATGGCATCAATCATGCTGGAGAGATAGCCAGCATGGCCCTGGATCTGGTCAGCGTCTGCCACAATTTCAAGATCCCCCACAAGCCCAACACACAGTTAAAGATCCGTGCTGGCATCCACTCAGGTACTGCGGAACATCTCTGTGCATCCATCAGCACCTCATCAGATTATCTGCCCACATCCTGCAATGTGTCACACACACACACACACACACACACACACACACACACACGCACACACACACACGCACACACACACGCACACACACACACGCACACACACATACGCACACAGTCTGTTTTCCATGACTTTAGAGGACATTGCATTGACTTACATTCATTTCCTGGAGACTTACTCAGACTTTGCATATCTACAGTGTGATAACAACACTTAAATGCTACTGTATAATGGCCTTGTTAGGACAGAGGAACGTTTATAACATCACATCACTCACTACATGTGTTATCCTTTAGTGTTGTTTTAAAAGAACTGAAAAACTATCATCTTTGATCTTAAATTGCTATCCACACCACACGCTACTGTCAAAACATATAGGATGCCTGTTGATTCATCTATGTGTTTATTTTTTTATTAACTTACATCTTGTCTCCAGCAGATCTTACTCCAGCTTACACATGCAGTATGTTTAACTAACTCTGTTTATAATTCCTGCTGTATATCCTGCCAGGACCTGTCGTGGCTGGTGTTGTTGGCACCAAAATGCCACGTTACTGCCTCTTTGGAGACACTGTCAACACAGCGTCCCGGATGGAATCAACCAGTGAAGGTATATGAAGAGGAAGTTACCCTCAAAATGAACCAGAATCACTTAAGAACACCGTTTGGATCCTATAAATATATATATATATATATAATTATATATTATATTATATATATATATAATATGTATATATATAATATGTATATGTATAGTCAGCTGCTGATTAAATGGTTTTCTGTTACAGGTTTTCAAAGGTAAAGCACAGTATTGTCTATGTGTTGAGTAACAGCATTGAGATTGAGAGATTGACTGCAAGCTCGATTGTAGGTTCAGATGTAAAGGAAAAAAAACCTCTATTTTTCTTTCAAATGCATCAGAAAGAGTGGATTATTGAAGCAATGTGGATGATTACGTATTATAAGGTAGCATTTTGTAATTTGGCTAAAAGTCTGGAGAGTTTTATAAGTGAATCTAAGTCAGAGTCATTTTAGAGTAAGTTTTGTGTCTTGCACAATTTCTAATTGACATATAAAATGTGCAAATTGCAAAGGTATGTAGGTATGTAGGTAGGTAGGTAGGTAGGTGGGAAGGTTACTATATGATATCACATGTTTTGTGCTCATTTATCATTGCATCTGCAGCTCTGAAGATCCAGGTGAGTGGTGCCACAGCAGACCTGCTTCACACACTCAGAGGTTACGTTCTGACCTGCAGAGGAACACTTAACGTGAAGGTAAGAAAACACTGTGGACAAAAACACGTTTAACTCAAGGCTGTGCTACATTTCTGCTAATGTACGAGTCTGAACATGGGGCTTGGAAGTTTTGCAAAATTGTTGATAGCTCTCAGACCACTCACGTTTCTCTCTCTGTTTGGGAAATATTTTATCATTCAGCTCCTCTAACTTCCATTCACACTGTAAACTAAGACCTCTTTTTGGGTGTTGCCAGGTATTCCTAACAGGCAGGGCTGAAGGATTAGCTTTTTTTTTTTTTTTTTTTTTTTTTGCAATAACACTCCAACCTTCTACTGTTTTCCTGACCATCCCACAGGGAAAGGGGGACATGACAACTTGGTGGCTCGAGGCAAAGAGAGACAATCACACAGACCCACTGCTCAGATCGTCTGAATCTGGAGGAGTCCCAGTACCAGTCAGTAACTGAACCTGGAGGTAGACCCATGGAAGGACAGTGTGTAAAATGTAGTGACATTCAATGGAGAGGTTGCATGTTGCAGCTAAATATCCGTCATCTCAGCCTTCCCTTCCAAGTGTGTAGGACAATCCCTGTAGCCTTCAGTTAGCATCAGATTATTATATAATTATAAATATAAAAGGCTCATTCTAGAGTAATGTAAAACAACTGTTCATACAATTCACAAATTAAGTATTTTATCTTCAATTTCTGCCAAATAAAAATAATTTCACCAAGATTTTACACACTGGACCTTTAAATGTGATGAGAAAAATGTGTATTAAATGTAGATAAGTGTAGGTATTTAAATTGACCAGCTGATGTAATAGTGCTTGTGTCTGACTGTGTTCATTATCATAGTAGTGTTGATTATAGTTCTATCTCTATGAGCAGGAGTCACAATGAAAAGCAAACCCTACTACTACTACTACTACTACTAATAATAATAATTATAATAATAAAGGAAATGCACAATATCTACAAAAACAAAAACAAAAACAATAGCATTTGTAACATGATTGCCTAGGACATGGTTATGTATACTTTGCACTTGTTGTGAAGAATGTATAAGAATATGCAGAACAAAAGTCAGAGCTGTCACATATTGTCTTAATATTATGGTATGTAGCTTTAAATTTGTAGCTTTGCAATCTGAGGCACTTTTTTCTGTTTTCTGATCAAGTATAAGTTGTGATATTCACTGCCTGAAATGTACGACAACTCTCACTTATAATGAGTCAAAACTGTTTTCAGTGCATTTAAATAGACATAGGCATTTAAAAAAAATAAAAATAATGGATGTACAACTAATTTGGCATAAATTGTTTTATTACAGCTTCACCAACTCAAGTGAACAAGTGATTTAACACAACAGTAGTGTTTGTAAACTATTACAAACACTACTACTGGTTGACTTGATGTATCGTTCAATGTATAATTTACATTAAAGTTTCTCCGTAATTAGGGTGGGGCCTGTGATTCTCTCTCTCTCTCTCCCTACAAGTTTTAAAGGGTGATTCCTCCAAATGTGAAATCAAAATGTGACAAAAAAGGCATAGGTTAGTATGTCGTCCAAAATGTGACGAAAAAGTCATAGGTTAGTATGTCATCCAAAATGTGACAAAAAAGTCATAGGTAAGTATGTCGTCCAAAATTTGACAAAAAAGTCATAGGTTAGTATGTCGTTTAAAATTTGACAAAAAAGTCATAGGTTAGTATGTCGTCCAAAAAGACACAAAAAAGTCATAGGTTAGTATGTAGTCCATAATTTGACAAAAAAGTCATAGTTTAGTATGTTGTCCAAAATTTGACAAAAAAGTCATAGGTTAGTATCTCGTTCAAAATTTGACAAAAAAGTCATGGGTTCGTATGTCGTTTAAGATTTGACAAAAAAGTCATAGGTTAGTATGTCGTCCAAATTTTGACAAAAAAGTCATAGGTTAATATGTCTTCCAAAAAGACATAAAAAAGTCGTAGTTTCGTATGTCGTCCAAATTTTGACAAAAAAGTCATAGGTTAGTATGTCATCCAATAGGACATAAAAAAGTCGTAGTTTAGTATGTTGTCCAAAATTTGACCAAAAAGTCGTAGTTTAGTATGTTGTCCAAAATTTGACAAAAAAGTCATAGGTTAGTATGTCGTCCAAAATTTGACAAAAACGTCATAGGTTAGTATGTCGTCCAAAATGTGACAAAAAAGTCATAGGTTAGTATGTCGTTCAAAAGTTGACTAAAAAGTCATAGGTTAGCATGTAGTCCATAATTTGACAAAAAAGTCATAGTTTAGTATGTCTTCCAAATTTTGACAAAAAAGTCATAGGTTAGTATGTCGTCCAAAATGTGACAAAATAGTCATAGGTTAGTATGTCGTCCACAATGTGACAAAAAAGTCAGAGGTTAGTATGTTGTTCAAAAGTTGACAAAAAAGTAATAGGTTAGTATGTCGTTTAAAATTTGACAAAAAAGTCATAGGTTAATATGTCGTTCAAAATTTGACAAAAAAGTTATAGGTTAGTATGTCGTCCAAATTTTGACAAAAACATCATCGGTTAGTATGTTGTCCAAAATGTGACAAAAAAGTCATAGGTTAGTATGTCGTTCAAAAGTTGACAAAAAAGTCATAGGTTAGTATGTCGTCCAAAATTGGACAAAAAAGTCATAGGTTAGTATGTCGTCCAAATTTTGACATAAAAGTCATAGGTTAGTATGTCGTCCAAAATGTGACAAAATAGTCATAGGTTAGTATGTCGTCCAAAATGTGACAAAAAAGTCATAGGTTAGTATGTTGTTCAAAAGTTGACAAAAAAGTAATAGGTTAGTATGTCGTCCAAAATTGGACAAAAAGTCATAGGTTAATATGTCTTCCAAAAAGACATAAAAAAGTCGTAGTTTAGTATGTTGTCCAAAATTTGACAAAAAAGTCATAGGTTTGTATGTCGTCCAAAATGTGACAAAAAGTCATAGGTTAGTATGTCGTTCAAAAGTTGACTAAAAAGTCATAGGTTAGTATGTAGTCCATAATTTGACAAAAAAGTCATAGTTTAGTATGTCGTCCAAATTTTGACAAAAAAGTCATAGGTTAGTATGTCATCCAAAAAGACATAAAAAAGTCGTAGTTTAGTATGTTGTCCAAAATTTGACAAAAAAGTCATAGGTTAGTATGTCGTCCAAAATGTGACAAAAAGTCATAGGTTAGTATGTCGTTCAAAAGTTGACTAAAAAGTCATAGGTTAGTATGTAGTCCATAATTTGACAAAAAAGTCATAGTTTAGTATGTTGTCCAAAATTTGACAAAAAAGTCATAGGTTTGTATGTCGTTCAAAATTTGAAAAAAAAGTCATGGGTTAGTATGTCGTTTAAATTTTGACAAAAAAGTCATAGGTTAGTATGTCGTCCAAAATGTGACAAAATAGTCATAGGTTAGTATGTCGTCCAAATTTGGAAAAAAAAGTCATAGGTTAGTATGTCTTCCAAATTTTGACAAAAAAGTCATAGGTTAGTATGTCGTCCAAAATGTGACAAAATAGTCATAGGTCAGTATGTCGTCCAAATTTTGACAAAAGAGTCATAGGACAGTATGTCGTCCAAAAAGACATAAAAAAGTCGTAGTTAAGTATGTCGTCCAAATTTTGACAAAAAAGTCATAGGTTAGTATGTCGTCCAAAATTGGACAAAAAAGTCATAGGTTAGTATGTAGTCCATAATTTGACAAAAAAGTCATAGTTTAGTATGTCTTCCAAATTTTGACAAAAAAGTCATAGGTTAGTATGTCGTCCAAAATGTGACAAAATAGTCATAGGTTAGTATGTCGTCCACAATGTGACAAAAAAGTCATAGGTTAGTATGTTGTTCAAAAGTTGACAAAAAAGTAATAGGTTAGTATGTCGTTCAAAATTTGACAAAAAAGTCATAGGTTAATATGTCGTTCAAAATTTGACAAAAAAGTTATAGGTTAGTATGTCGTCCAAATTTTGACAAAAACGTCATCGGTTAGTATGTTGTCCAAAATGTGACAAAAAAGTCATAGGTTAGTATGTCGTTCAAAAGTTGACAAAAAAGTAATAGGTTAGTATGTCGTCCAAAATTGGACAAAAAGTCATAGGTTAATATGTCTTCCAAAAAGACATAAAAAAGTCGTAGTTTAGTATGTTGTCCAAAATTTGACAAAAAAGTCATAGGTTAGTATGTCGTCCAAAATGTGACAAAAAGTCATAGGTTAGTATGTCGTTCAAAAGTTGACTAAAAAGTCATAGGTTAGTATGTAGTCCATAATTTGACAAAAAAGTCATAGTTTAGTATGTCGTCCAAATTTTGACAAAAAAGTCATAGGTTAGTATGTCATCCAAAAAGACATAAAAAAGTCGTAGTTTAGTATGTTGTCCAAAATTTGACAAAAAAGTCATAGGTTAGTATGTCGTCCAAAATGTGACAAAAAGTCATAGGTTAGTATGTCGTTCAAAAGTTGACTAAAAAGTCATAGGTTAGTATGTAGTCCATAATTTGACAAAAAAGTCATAGTTTAGTATGTCGTCCAAAATTTGACAAAAAAGTCATAGGTTAGTATGTCGTCCAAAATGTGACAAAATAGTCATAGGTTAGTATGTCGTCCAAATTTGGAAAAAAAGTCATAGGTTAGTATGTCTTCCAAATTTTGACAAAAAAGTCATAGGTTAGTATGTCGTCCAAAATGTGACAAAATAGTCATAGGTCAGTATGTCGTCCAAATTTTGACAAAAGAGTCATAGGACAGTATGTCGTCCAAAAAGACATAAAAAAGTCGTAGTTAAGTATGTCGTCCAAATTTTGACAAAAAAGTCATAGGTTAGTATGTCGTTCAAAATTTGACAAAAAAGTCATAGGTTAATATGTCGTTCAAAATTTGACAAAAAAGTTATAGGTTAGTATGTCGTCCAAATTTTGACAAAAACGTCATTGGTTAGTATGTCGTCCAAAATGTGACAAAAAAGTCATAGGTTAGTATGTCGTCCAAAATGTGACAAAATAGTCATAGGTCAGTATGTCGTCCAAATTTTGACAAAAGAGTCATAGGATAGTATGTCGTCCAAAAAGACATAAAAAAGTCGTAGTTAAGTATGTCGTCCAAATTTTGACAAAAAAGTCATAGGTTAGTATGTCGTTCAAAATTTGACAAAAAAGTCATAGGTTAATATGTCGTTCAAAATTTGACAAAAAAGTTATAGGTTAGTATGTCGTCCAAATTTTGACAAAAACGTCATAGGTTAGTATGTCGTCCAAAATGTGACAAAAAAGTCATAGGTTAGTATGTTGTTCAAAAGTTGACAAAAAAGTAATAGGTTAGTATGTAGTTCAAAATTTGACAAAAAAGTCATAGGTTAATATGTCGTTCAAAATTTGACAAAAAAGTTATAGGTTAGTATGTCGTCCAAATTTTGACAAAAACGTCATAGGTTAGTATGTCGTCCAAAATGTGACAAAAAAGTCATAGGTTAGTATGTTGTTCAAAAGTTGACAAAAAAGTAATAGGTTAGTATGTAGTTCAAAATTTGACAAAAAAGTCATAGGTTAATATGTCGTTCAAATTTTGACGAAAACGTCATAGGTTAGTATGTCGTCCAAAATGTGACAAAAAAGTCATAGGTTAGTATGTCGTTCAAAAGTTGACAAAAAAGTCATAGGTTAGTATGTCGTCCAAAATTGGACAAAAAAGTCATAGGTTAGTATGTCGTCCAAAATGTGACAAAATAGTCATAGGTTAGTATGTCGTCCAAAATGTGACAAAAAAGTCATAGGTTAGTATGTTGTTCAAAAGTTGACAAAAAAGTAATAGGTTAGTATGTCGTCCAAAATTGGACAAAAAGTCATAGGTTAATATGTCGTTCAAAATTTGACAAAAAAGTTATAGGTTAGTATGTCGTCCAAATTTTGACAAAAACGTCATCGGTTAGTATGTTGTCCAAAATGTGACAAAAAAGTCATAGGTTAGTATGTCGTTCAAAAGTTGACAAAAAAGTAATAGGTTAGTATGTCGTCCAAAATTGGACAAAAAGTCATAGGTTAATATGTCTTCCAAAAAGACATAAAAAAGTCGTAGTTTAGTATGTTGTCCAAAATTTGACAAAAAAGTCATAGGTTAGTATGTCGTCCAAATTTTGACAAAAACGTCATAGGTTAGTATGTCGTCCAAAATGTGACAAAAAAGTCATAGGTTAGTATGTCGTCCAAAATGTGACAAAATAGTCATAGGTTAGTATGTCGTCCACAATGTGACAAAAAAGTCATAGGTTAGTATGTTGTTCAAAAGTTGACAAAAAAGTAATAGGTTAGTATGTAGTTCAAAATTTGACAAAAAAGTCATAGGTTAATATGTCGTTCAAATTTTGACAAAAAGGTCATAGGTTAATATGTCGTCCAAAATGTGACAAAAAAGTCATAGGTTAGTATGTCGTTCAAAAGTTGACAAAAAAGTCATAGATAGTATGTCGTCCAAAATTGGACAAAAAAGTCATAGGTTAGTATGTCGTCCAAATTTTGACAAAAAAGTCATAGGTTAGTATGTCGTCCAAAATGTGACAAAATAGTCATAGGTTAGTATGTCGTCCAAAATGTGACAAAAAAGTCATAGGTTAATATGTCGTTCAAAATTTGACAAAAAAGTTATAGGTTAGTATGTCGTCCAAATTTTGACAAAAACGTCATAGGTTAGTATGTCGTCCAAAATGTCACAAAAAAGTCATAGGTTAGTATGTCGTCCAAAATGTGACAAAATAGTCATAGGTTAGTATGTCGTCCAAAATGTGACAAAAAAGTCATAGGTTAGTATGTTGTTCAAAAGTTGACAAAAAAGTAATAGGTTAGTATGTCGTCCAAAATTGGACAAAAAGTCATAGGTTAGTATGTCGTTCAAAATGTCACAAAAAAGTCATAGGTTAATATGTCTTCCAAAAAGACATAAAAAAGTCGAAGTTTCGTATGTCGTCCAAATTTTGACAAAAAAGTCATAGGTTAGTATGTCATCCAAAAAGACATAAAAAAGTCGTAGTTTAGTATGTTGTCCAAGATTTGACAAAAAAGTCATAGGTTAGTATGTCGTCCAAAATGTGACAAAAAAGTCATAGGTTAGTATGTCGTTCAAAAGTTGACTAAAAAGTCATAGGTTAGTATGTCGTCCAAAATTTGACAAAAAAGTCATAGGTTTGTATGTCGTTAAAAATTTGACAAAAACGTCATAGGTTAGTATGTCGTCCAAAATGTGACAAAAAAGTCATAGGTTAGTATGTCGTCCAAAATGTGACAAAATAGTCATAGGTTAGTATGTCGTCCACAATGTGACAAAAAAGTCATAGGTTAGTATGTTGTTCAAAAGTTGACAAAAAAGTAATAGGTTAGTATGTAGTTCAAAATTTGACAAAAAAGTCATAGGTTAATATGTCGTTCAAATTTTGACAAAAACGTCATAGGTTAGTATGTCGTCCAAAATGTGACAAAAAAGTCATAGGTTAGTATGTCGTTCAAAAGTTGACAAAAAAGTCATAGATAGTATGTCGTCCAAAATTGGAAAAAAAAGTCATAGGTTAGTATGTCGTCCAAATTTTGACAAAAAAGTCATAGGTTAGTATGTCGTCCAAAATGTGACAAAATAGTCATAGGTTAGTATGTCGTCCAAAATGTGACAAAAAAGTCATAGGTTAATATGTCGTTCAAAATTTGACAAAAAAGTTATAGGTTAGTATGTCGTCCAAATTTTGACAAAAACGTCATAGGTTAGTATGTCGTCCAAAATGTCACAAAAAAGTCATAGGTTAGTATGTCGTCCAAAATTTGACAAAATAGTCATAGGTTAGTATGTCGTCCACAATGTGACAAAAAAGTCATAGGTTAGTATGTTGTTCAAAAGTTGACAAAAAAGTAATAGGTAAGTATGTAGTTCAAAATTTGACAAAAAAGTCATAGGTTAATATGTCGTTCAAATTTTGACAAAAACGTCATAGGTTAGTATGTCGTCCAAAATGTGACAAAAAAGTCATAGGTTAGTATGTCGTTCAAAAGTTGACAAAAAAGTCATAGGTTAGTATGTCGTCCAAAATTGGACAAAAAAGTCATAGGTTAGTATGTCGTCCAAATTTTGACAAAAAAGTCATAGGTTAGTATGTCGTCCAAAATGTGACAAAATAGTCATAGGTTAGTATGTCGTCCAAAATGTGACAAAAAAGTCATAGGTTAGTATGTTGTTCAAAAGTTGACAAAAAAGTAATAGGTTAGTATGTCGTCCAAAATTGGACAAAAAGTCATAGGTTAGTATGTCGTTCAAAATTTGACAAAAAAGTCATAGGTTAGTATGTCGTCCAAAATGTGACAAAATAGTCATAGGTTAGTATGTCGTCCACAATGTGACAAAAAAGTCAGAGGTTAGTATGTTGTTCAAAAGTTGACAAAAAAGTAATAGGTTAGTATGTCGTTTAAAATTTGACAAAAAAGTCATAGGTTAATATGTCGTTCAAAATTTGACAAAAAAGTTATAGGTTAGTATGTCGTCCAAATTTTGACAAAAACATCATCGGTTAGTATGTTGTCCAAAATGTGACAAAAAAGTCATAGGTTAGTATGTCGTTCAAAAGTTGACAAAAAAGTCATAGGTTAGTATGTCGTCCAAAATTGGACAAAAAAGTCATAGGTTAGTATGTCGTCCAAATTTTGACATAAAAGTCATAGGTTAGTATGTCGTCCAAAATGTGACAAAATAGTCATAGGTTAGTATGTCGTCCAAAATGTGACAAAAAAGTCATAGGTTAGTATGTTGTTCAAAAGTTGACAAAAAAGTAATAGGTTAGTATGTCGTCCAAAATTGGACAAAAAGTCATAGGTTAATATGTCTTCCAAAAAGACATAAAAAAGTCGTAGTTTAGTATGTTGTCCAAAATTTGACAAAAAAGTCATAGGTTTGTATGTCGTCCAAAATGTGACAAAAAGTCATAGGTTAGTATGTCGTTCAAAAGTTGACTAAAAAGTCATAGGTTAGTATGTAGTCCATAATTTGACAAAAAAGTCATAGTTTAGTATGTCGTCCAAATTTTGACAAAAAAGTCATAGGTTAGTATGTCATCCAAAAAGACATAAAAAAGTCGTAGTTTAGTATGTTGTCCAAAATTTGACAAAAAAGTCATAGGTTAGTATGTCGTCCAAAATGTGACAAAAAGTCATAGGTTAGTATGTCGTTCAAAAGTTGACTAAAAAGTCATAGGTTAGTATGTAGTCCATAATTTGACAAAAAAGTCATAGTTTAGTATGTTGTCCAAAATTTGACAAAAAAGTCATAGGTTTGTATGTCGTTCAAAATTTGAAAAAAAAGTCATGGGTTAGTATGTCGTTTAAATTTTGACAAAAAAGTCATAGGTTAGTATGTCGTCCAAAATGTGACAAAATAGTCATAGGTTAGTATGTCGTCCAAATTTGGAAAAAAAAGTCATAGGTTAGTATGTCTTCCAAATTTTGACAAAAAAGTCATAGGTTAGTATGTCGTCCAAAATGTGACAAAATAGTCATAGGTCAGTATGTCGTCCAAATTTTGACAAAAGAGTCATAGGACAGTATGTCGTCCAAAAAGACATAAAAAAGTCGTAGTTAAGTATGTCGTCCAAATTTTGACAAAAAAGTCATAGGTTAGTATGTCGTCCAAAATTTGACAAAAAAGTCATAGGTTAGTATGTAGTCCATAATTTGACAAAAAAGTCATAGTTTAGTATGTCTTCCAAATTTTGACAAAAAAGTCATAGGTTAGTATGTCGTCCAAAATGTGACAAAATAGTCATAGGTTAGTATGTCGTCCACAATGTGACAAAAAAGTCATAGGTTAGTATGTTGTTCAAAAGTTGACAAAAAAGTAATAGGTTAGTATGTCGTTCAAAATTTGACAAAAAAGTCATAGGTTAATATGTCGTTCAAAATTTGACAAAAAAGTTATAGGTTAGTATGTCGTCCAAATTTTGACAAAAACGTCATCGGTTAGTATGTTGTCCAAAATGTGACAAAAAAGTCATAGGTTAGTATGTCGTTCAAAAGTTGACAAAAAAGTAATAGGTTAGTATGTCGTCCAAAATTGGACAAAAAGTCATAGGTTAATATGTCTTCCAAAAAGACATAAAAAAGTCGTAGTTTAGTATGTTGTCCAAAATTTGACAAAAAAGTCATAGGTTAGTATGTCGTCCAAAATGTGACAAAAAGTCATAGGTTAGTATGTCGTTCAAAAGTTGACTAAAAAGTCATAGGTTAGTATGTAGTCCATAATTTGACAAAAAAGTCATAGTTTAGTATGTCGTCCAAATTTTGACAAAAAAGTCATAGGTTAGTATGTCATCCAAAAAGACATAAAAAAGTCGTAGTTTAGTATGTTGTCCAAAATTTGACAAAAAAGTCATAGGTTAGTATGTCGTCCAAAATGTGACAAAAAGTCATAGGTTAGTATGTCGTTCAAAAGTTGACTAAAAAGTCATAGGTTAGTATGTAGTCCATAATTTGACAAAAAAGTCATAGTTTAGTATGTCGTCCAAAATTTGACAAAAAAGTCATAGGTTAGTATGTCGTCCAAAATGTGACAAAATAGTCATAGGTTAGTATGTCGTCCAAATTTGGAAAAAAAGTCATAGGTTAGTATGTCTTCCAAATTTTGACAAAAAAGTCATAGGTTAGTATGTCGTCCAAAATGTGACAAAATAGTCATAGGTCAGTATGTCGTCCAAATTTTGACAAAAGAGTCATAGGACAGTATGTCGTCCAAAAAGACATAAAAAAGTCGTAGTTAAGTATGTCGTCCAAATTTTGACAAAAAAGTCATAGGTTAGTATGTCGTTCAAAATTTGACAAAAAAGTCATAGGTTAATATGTCGTTCAAAATTTGACAAAAAAGTTATAGGTTAGTATGTCGTCCAAATTTTGACAAAAACGTCATAGGTTAGTATGTCGTTCAAAAGTTGACTAAAAAGTCATAGGTTAGTATGTAGTCCATAATTTGACAAAAAAGTCATAGTTTAGTATGTCGTCCAAAATTTGACAAAAAAGTCATAGGTTAGTATGTCGTCCAAAATGTGACAAAATAGTCATAGGTTAGTATGTCGTCCAAATTTGGAAAAAAAGTCATAGGTTAGTATGTCTTCCAAATTTTGACAAAAAAGTCATAGGTTAGTATGTCGTCCAAAATGTGACAAAATAGTCATAGGTCAGTATGTCGTCCAAATTTTGACAAAAGAGTCATAGGACAGTATGTCGTCCAAAAAGACATAAAAAAGTCGTAGTTAAGTATGTCGTCCAAATTTTGACAAAAAAGTCATAGGTTAGTATGTCGTTCAAAATTTGACAAAAAAGTCATAGGTTAATATGTCGTTCAAAATTTGACAAAAAAGTTATAGGTTAGTATGTCGTCCAAATTTTGACAAAAACGTCATTGGTTAGTATGTCGTCCAAAATTTGACAAAAAAGTCATAGGTTAGTATGTCGTCCAAAATGTGACAAAATAGTCATAGGTCAGTATGTCGTCCAAATTTTGACAAAAGAGTCATAGGATAGTATGTCGTCCAAAAAGACATAAAAAAGTCGTAGTTAAGTATGTCGTCCAAATTTTGACAAAAAAGTCATAGATAGTATGTCGTCCAAAATTGGACAAAAAAGTCATAGGTTAGTATGTCGTCCAAATTTTGACAAAAAAGTCATAGGTTAGTATGTCGTCCAAAATGTGACAAAATAGTCATAGGTTAGTATGTCGTCCAAAATGTGACAAAAAAGTCATAGGTTAATATGTCGTTCAAAATTTGACAAAAAAGTTATAGGTTAGTATGTCGTCCAAATTTTGACAAAAACGTCATAGGTTAGTATGTCGTCCAAAATGTCACAAAAAAGTCATAGGTTAGTATGTCGTCCAAAATGTGACAAAATAGTCATAGGTTAGTATGTCGTCCAAAATGTGACAAAAAAGTCATAGGTTAGTATGTTGTTCAAAAGTTGACAAAAAAGTAATAGGTTAGTATGTCGTCCAAAATTGGACAAAAAGTCATAGGTTAGTATGTCGTTCAAAATGTCACAAAAAAGTCATAGGTTAATATGTCTTCCAAAAAGACATAAAAAAGTCGAAGTTTCGTATGTCGTCCAAATTTTGACAAAAAAGTCATAGGTTAGTATGTCATCCAAAAAGACATAAAAAAGTCGTAGTTTAGTATGTTGTCCAAGATTTGACAAAAAAGTCATAGGTTAGTATGTCGTCCAAAATGTGACAAAAAAGTCATAGGTTAGTATGTCGTTCAAAAGTTGACTAAAAAGTCATAGGTTAGTATGTCGTCCAAAATTTGACAAAAAAGTCATAGGTTTGTATGTCGTTCAAAATTTGACAAAAACGTCATAGGTTAGTATGTCGTCCAAAATGTGACAAAAAAGTCATAGGTTAGTATGTCGTCCAAAATGTGACAAAATAGTCATAGGTTAGTATGTCGTCCACAATGTGACAAAAAAGTCATAGGTTAGTATGTTGTTCAAAAGTTGACAAAAAAGTAATAGGTTAGTATGTAGTTCAAAATTTGACAAAAAAGTCATAGGTTAATATGTCGTTCAAATTTTGACAAAAACGTCATAGGTTAGTATGTCGTCCAAAATGTGACAAAAAAGTCATAGGTTAGTATGTCGTTCAAAAGTTGACAAAAAAGTCATAGATAGTATGTCGTCCAAAATTGGAAAAAAAAGTCATAGGTTAGTATGTCGTCCAAATTTTGACAAAAAAGTCATAGGTTAGTATGTCGTCCAAAATGTGACAAAATAGTCATAGGTTAGTATGTCGTCCAAAATGTGACAAAAAAGTCATAGGTTAATATGTCGTTCAAAATTTGACAAAAAAGTTATAGGTTAGTATGTCGTCCAAATTTTGACAAAAACGTCATAGGTTAGTATGTCGTCCAAAATGTCACAAAAAAGTCATAGGTTAGTATGTCGTCCAAAATGTGACAAAATAGTCATAGGTTAGTATGTCGTCCACAATGTGACAAAAAAGTCATAGGTTAGTATGTTGTTCAAAAGTTGACAAAAAAGTAATAGGTTAGTATGTAGTTCAAAATTTGACAAAAAAGTCATAGGTTAATATGTCGTTCAAATTTTGACAAAAACGTCATAGGTTAGTATGTCGTCCAAAATGTGACAAAAAAGTCATAGGTTAGTATGTCGTTCAAAAGTTGACAAAAAAGTCATAGGTTAGTATGTCGTCCAAAATTGGACAAAAAAGTCATAGGTTAGTATGTCGTCCAAATTTTGACAAAAAAGTCATAGGTTAGTATGTCGTCCAAAATGTGACAAAATAGTCATAGGTTAGTATGTCGTCCAAAATGTGACAAAAAAGTCATAGGTTAGTATGTTGTTCAAAAGTTGACAAAAAAGTAATAGGTTAGTATGTCGTCCAAAATTGGACAAAAAGTCATAGGTTAGTATGTCGTTCAAAATTTGACAAAAAAGTCATAGGTTAATATGTCTTCCAAAAAGACATAAAAAAGTCGTAGTTTCGTATGTCGTCCAAATTTTGACAAAAAAGTCATAGGTTAGTATGTCATCCAAAAAGACATAAAAAAGTCGTAGTTTAGTATGTTGTCCAAGATTTGACAAAAAAGTCATAGGTTAGTATGTCGTCCAAAATGTGACAAAAAAGTCATAGGTTAGTATGTCGTTCAAAAGTTGACTAAAAAGTCATAGGTTAGTATGTCGTCCAAAATTTGACAAAAAAGTCATAGGTTTGTATGTCGTTCAAAATTTGAAAAAAAAGTCATGGGTTAGTATGTCGTTTAAATTTTGACAAAAAAGTCATAGGTTAGTATGTCGTCCAAAATGTGACAAAATAGTCATAGGTTAGTATGTCGTCCAAATTTGGAAAAAAAGTCATAGGTTAGTATGTCTTCCAAATTTTGACAAAAAAGTCATAGGTTAGTATGTCGTCCAAATTTTGACAAAAAAGTCATAGGTTAGTATGTCGTCCAAAATGGGTCAAAATAGTCATAGGTTAGTATGTCGTCCACAATGTGACAAAAAAGTCATAGGTTAGTATGTCGTCCAAATTTTGACAAAAAAGTCATAGGTTAGTATGTCGTCCAAAATGTGACAAAAACGTCATAGGTTAGTATGTCGTCCAAAATGTGACAAAAAAGTCATAGGTTAGTATGTCGTTCAAAAGTTGACAAAAAAGTCATAGGTTAGTATGTCGTCCAAAATTGGACAAAAAAGTCATAGGTTAGTATGTCGTTCAAAAGTTGACAAAAAAGTCATGGGTTAGTATGTCGTCCAAAATTTGACAAAAAAGTCATAGGTTTGTATGTCGTTCAAAATTTGAAAAAAAAGTCATGGGTTAGTATGTCGTTTAAATTTTGACAAAAACGTCATAGGTTAGTATGTCGTCCAAAATGTGACAAAATAGTCATAGGTTAGTATGTCGTCCAAATTTGGAAAAAAAGTCATAGGTTAGTATGTCGTTCAAAAGTTGACAAAAAAGTCATAGGTTAGTATGTCGTCCAAAATTGGACAAAAAAGTCATAGGTTAGTATGTCGTTCAAAAGTTGACAAAAAAGTCATGGGTTAGTATGTCTTCCAAATTTTGACAAAAAAGTCATAGGTTAGTATGTCGTCCAAAATGTGATAAAATAGTCATAGGTCAGTATGTCGTCCAAATTTTGACAAAAGAGTCATAGGATAGTATGTCGTCCAAAAAGACATAAAAAAGTCGTAGTTAAGTATGTCGTTCAAAATTTGACAAAAAAGTCATAGGTTAATATGTCGTTCAAAATTTGACAAAAAAGTTATAGGTTAGTATGTCGTCCAAATTTTGACAAAAACGTCATAGGTTAGTATGTTGTCCAAAATGTGACAAAAAAGTCATAGGTTAGTATGTCGTCCAAAATGTGACAAAAAAGTCATAGGTTAGTATGTCGTCCAAAATGTGACAAAAAAGTCATAGGTTAGTATGTCGTCCAAAATGTGACAAAATAGTCATAGGTTAGTATGTCGTCCACAATGTGACAAAAAAGTCATAGGTTAGTATGTTGTTCAAAAGTTGACAAAAAAGTAATAGGTTAGTATGTAGTTCAAAATTTGACAAAAAAGTCATAGGTTAATATGTCGTTCAAATTTTGACAAAAACGTCATAGGTTAGTATGTCGTCCAAAATGTGACAAAAAAGTCATAGGTTAGTATGTCGTCCAAAATTGGACAAAAAAGTCATAGGTTAGTATGTCGTCCAAATTTTGACAAAAAAGTCATAGGTTAGTATGTCGTCCAAAATGTGACAAAATAGTCATAGGTTAGTATGTCGTCCAAAATGTGACAAAAAAGTCATAGGTTAGTATGTTGTTCAAAAGTTGACAAAAAAGTAATAGGTTAGCATGTCGTCCAAAATTGGACAAAAAGTCATAGGTTAGTATGTCGTTCAAAATTTGACAAAAAAGTCATAGGTTAATATGTCTTCCAAAAAGACATAAAAAAGTCGTAGTTTCGTATGTCGTCCAAATTTTGACAAAAAAGTCATAGGTTAGTATGTCATCCAAAAAGACATAAAAAAGTCGTAGTTTAGTATGTTGTCCAAGATTTGACAAAAAAGTCATAGGTTAGTATGTCGTCCAAAATGTGACAAAAAAGTCATAGGTTAGTATGTCGTCCAAAATTTGACAAAAAAGTCATAGGTTTGTATGTCGTTCAAAATTTGAAAAAAAAGTCATGGGTTAGTATGTCGTTTAAATTTTGACAAAAAAGTCATAGGTTAGTATGTCGTCCAAAATGTGACAAAATAGTCATAGGTTAATATGTCGTCCAAATTTGGAAAAAAAGTCATAGGTTAGTATGTCTTCCAAATTTTGACAAAAAAGTCATAGGTTAGTATGTCGTCCAAATTTTGACAAAAAAGTCATAGGTTAGTATGTCGTCCAAAATGGGTCAAAATAGTCATAGGTTAGTATGTCGTCCAAATTTTGACAAAAAAGTCGTAGGTTAGTATGTCGTCCAGAATGTGACAAAAACGTCATAGGTTAGTATGTCGTCCAAAATGTGACAAAAAAGTCATAGGTTAGTATGTCGTTCAAAAGTTGACAAAAAAGTCATAGGTTAGTATGTCGTCCAAAATTGGACAAAAAAGTCATAGGTTAGTATGTCGTTCAAAAGTTGACAAAAAAGTCATGGGTTAGTATGTCGTCCAAAATTTGACAAAAAAGTCATAGGTTTGTATGTCGTTCAAAATTTGAAAAAAAAGTCATGGGTTAGTATGTCGTTTAAATTTTGACAAAAAAGTCATAGGTTAGTATGTCGTCCAAAATGTGACAAAATAGTCATAGGTTAGTATGTCGTCCAAATTTGGAAAAAAAGTCATAGGTTAGTATGTCTTCCAAATTTTGACAAAAAAGTCATAGGTTAGTATGTCGTCCAAATTTTGACAAAAAAGTCATAGGTTAGTATGTCGTCCAAAATGTGACAAAATAGTCATAGGTTAGTATGTCGTCCACAATGTGACAAAAAAGTCATAGGTTAGTATGTCGTTCAAAAGTTGACAAAAAAGTCATAGGTTAGTATGTCGTCCAAAATTGGACAAAAAAGTCATAGGTTAGTATGTCGTTCAAAAGTTGACAAAAAAGTCATGGGTTAGTATCTCGTCCAAAATTTGACAAAAAAGTCATAGGTTAGTATGTCGTTCAAAATTTGACAAAAAAGTCATCGGTTAGTATGTCGTTTAAATTTTGACAAAAAAGTCATAGGTTAGTATGTCGTCCAAAATGTGACAAAATAGTCATAGGTCAGTATGTCGTCCAAATTTTGACAAAAGAGTCATAGGATAGTATGTCGTCCAAAAAGACATAAAAAAGTCGTAGTTAAGTATGTCGTCCTAATTTTGACAAAAAAGTCATAGGTAAGTATGTCTTCCAAAATTTGACAAAAAAGTCATAGGTTAGTATGTCGTCCAAATTTTGACAAAAAAGTCATAGGTTAGTATGTCATCCAAAAAGACATAAAAAAGTCGTAGTTAAGTATGTCGTCCACATTTTGACAAAAAAGTCATAGGTTAGTATGTCGTTCAAAAGTTGACTAAAAAGTCATAGGTTAGTATGTAGTCCATAATTTGACAAAAAAGTCATCGGTTAGTATGTCGTTTAAATTTTGACAAAAAAGTCATAGGTTTGTATGTCGTCCAAAATGTGACAAAATAGTCATAGGTCAGTATGTCGTCCAAATTTTGACAAAAGAGTCATAGGATAGTATGTCGTCCAAAAAGACATAAAAAAGTCGTAGTTAAGTATGTCGTCCAAATTTTGACAAAAAAGTCATAGGTTAGTATGTCGTCCAAAATTTGACAAAAAAGTCATAGGTCAGTATGTCGTCTAAATTTTGACAAAAGAGTCATATTTTGGTATGTTGTCCAAAATGTGACAAAAAGAGTAATATGTTAGTATGTCGTCAAAAAATCCCAAAATCAGCAGCAAGAAGCAGGCACAATCACTACATAAGTTTCTAGTGTCTGTTTATACTCCTTGTGAAACTATCACAAAGCATCCTCCTACTTTACTACTCTGGCATGTCATCCAGGACGGTGATTGGCTCATGCCTTCGGTCATCAAAGCAGGTCTTTGTAAGTGGCTCCTCCAGAACTTGTACGGGCATATAGGATAACTGCATAAAGGAGTTCCAGGCTGTTGTTAGGGTTTCAGTTCTTCACAGCTTTGTAAAACATTGCTTTATTTCAGCCTGTGTGTCAAGCCCTCCTTTTTCCACCTCGGTTGCCTTCCTCTACTGCTTTCTCACTTGTTGTCTGCCTCCAAATATTGCAATGCAATTTGGTGATGTGCCATAACTACATTGATTGACAAAAACCTTTAAGGGTTTAACAATTTTATATGCTTACAAGCATGTTCATTTGGACGACATTGAACATTTGAGAAGAATAAAAGCTTAAGAAATACATTGAGTCCTCACACGATCCAGAGCTCGGGCCCTGATAAAAGTTTAGAACACAATAAACTGAGAAGCTCATTTGTTCATTTTCCTTCAGTTGGTTTTATTGGTCAGAACAGAACCCGTCAGATTTTCTTTTTTCTCTTAGACAGCAACATCAAACCCTTCCCACTTCAGTAACTACCATTAGTACAAAATGTATCTCTTACAAAAGGATCATCTTTTGGACCGTTTGTGACAGATAGTGGCATCAGAAATCAGGAAACTAATTGAGGACACCAAGTTCTCCTAAAATACATCCGAGTTTGAGAACAGTTTATTTAGACACAGGAGACTACAGTATGTGCACTGAGGAGAAAAGAGTTAAGTTTACAGTAATGTTTTTCTTGAGGCATCCCATCAAACAATCCTATGGACGACAAAGTTTCTTCTTTCAACAGGTTGTCAAACATCCATTGTTAGTTACTGACCTTGCCATTTACCCATGTTTAAATTAGAGGTTATAAATTAACACAGACTCAGGAACCTGCATGATGATGTCAAACTCTGTTGAACAACAAGCAAACAACAAACAAAAAAGGTGGCAGTAATAAAATAAACAAAACACATGAGGTAAAAAAACAAAACATGTACATGACCTTGTCCACAAGTATAGCTTTTTCATGTCACCACAAAATTACACTTCATTAAAACCTAGATAAAAAAACAAAACATACATGACAATATGTCTAAAATGTGAAACACTACGTTTTTATAATTTCCAGTTGTGACAAACATCTTCATTCTTTTCCTTTTACAATTTGTCGTTTCAGAACAATAACAAAAGCAGTAGCACGTGAAAACAGGGAATTGAACATTCAGTGCCATTTTTTACCTGTTTCCTTGCTAAACAAACAAACTAATGAGAAACCCCATCCCACCCAACCCCCACCCCGGGTGTCAGTCACCACGGTCTTTTATCATCATCATCATCATCATCATCATCCTCCCAGTCACCAGCAGTGCACCATTGGCTTATTGACTCAGACAGCCAGGTTCTTTAATAAGCAGTTCCTGCACAACATTTACAACTCATCCTTGAGTTTAGAGTCTGTTCCTTCATCATCTTCTTCCTCTTCCTCCTCCTCCTCCTCTTCCTCCTGCTCATCTCCCTCCTCTTCCTCCTCTTCCCCCTCCTCATCTTTCGCTTCTTCCCCCTCCTCTTCTTCCCCTTCGTCCTTCGCCTCTTCTCTCCTCTTCATGGTGTCCTCCTCACGTATTTTTCTCTCCTCCTCCTCTTGACCTTCCTTCATCTTCTTCTCTGCATCCTGGAGTGCACAGAGAAGTGAAGAATAGGTTACATTTCTTTGGATGCTACACCTCTCAAGCACGGCCTTTAACACATACAGTATGTGCTAAAGTTACAACTTCATGCAAGTGGAAAACAGAGTAAAGGTTTGGACTTACCTTAGTTTTACCCCATGTGTCGTTGCCTATTTCTTCTGCAAGGTTGGGGTCATTGGTGATCAGGAAATTGTCAAAGATAGTACCAGACTTGACCTTTGTGAGAAAAAAAAAAAAAAGTAAGAAAGAGAATGAACATTTTAACACTAGGTATTTGAGACTGCGTTCTCTGGATACATTTCCTTTGAGTCAATAGCTGTGTTTCCTTCATGACAATCTGAGAATCTGCCCTTTTACCGATCCTAAAGTGATTAAGAGGCAGCTTCTATGTCCACTAACCTGCCACAAGTCCAGTCCAATCACACCAATGCTGCCATATTTATAGATCTCAGGATCAGCCGTGTACTCTGGGTTGTCAATCTCAGGGTGAATCCACTTTCCTTTGTAGGCAGGATTGTCAATTTCTCTGGGCTTCCACTCACCCTGTGGACAACAACAGCAAACACACAAGACAGAGATTACAGTGAGTGTCTGAGGAATTACAAGAGCAAATCTGCTGGTGGACAGGTTTGTCTTGGGTTGCCGGCTGTGTGGAAGTTCACAAAACACTGATGAAAGGTGGGTCATCAATGGGAATGTAACACTCCTGAAACTGACATTTCTAAATAATGGATTGATTTTTTGGCGATATGAAATTTAAAAAGACCCACTGCTCTACTGACAGTGACGCTACCATTTTTTTATTATTGATATATCACATTCTTCACCCCCATTTTTCAGTAAATTACACATTAGTTTACTAGTGTTTCTAGTGCGTGATGAGCATTTCAACAAGAAATGTATTTTCATTTTATTTAAAATGTTCTTCATTTTGACAACACTGTAATGCTACATCTTTAATTTTCACATTCTAGCAAGTATAAGGCTTACTCTGTGATGATTTGGCGCCCTCTATGGGCTCTGAATTTCGTCACAGCTGTGTAAATTCTTTCTGATCAGATGTTTGTCAGACTCTGATGAGTTATGTGTTAAGTCTGTTTGCTTACATACTCTAGAAATAAAGTTAGTTCATCTAATATTAGTTATTCCCTGAAACTGTCTGCGTCATTCATTTTAAGACAAACTCGTCACATGATACTGGATGACTAAATGATTAGTCTTCATGAAGTCATTGTCTGATAGAATCTCTTGGCATTTATTTAACCTACAGAATGAAGCATCATCCATTAATTGTTATAAATATTTACTGTGCACCTTGTAATCAGGGTTGGTGACCATCGGTGGCTCCCACTCTCCGTCCATCTCATCGTCCCAGTCATCGGGCTTCTTAGCGTCAGGGTCTGGGATGTTCTCAGGTTTGTCCCATTCCTACAAACAATAATACATACGATAACATTTACATTTAGTCATTTGGCAGATCCAACTGAGGATGAACGGATCAGTTCAACAAGACAAAGTGTGGGACATCGAGTGAGGAAGTGCACCCAGTGCTAGTAAGGTACAACACTGCAGACATTCTTTATGATGCAAACACTGAGCTGTACCAGAATATTAAGACGTATATAAAATAAATATGGGTTGCATAGAATAAAAGTGTAGAAGTAGGAAATACAGACCCAAAAATCATTGATTCATAGTCTACAACTTTATCCTGAGAGTTCATAGGGTACAGCCTATGAACCATTCACTGTCACAGTCACACCAACGGTTAATTTAAAGTGTCCAAATAACCTCTGCATGTTTTTGGACTGCGGGAGGAGCACTTACAAACTCCACACAGAAAGGCCTGAACCAGTATGCGAACCAGCAAACTTCTTGCTGTGAGGCAACATTCGCGCTTTGAGTTCCACCACGTGGCCCAAATAGACGCAAAATGATTGAAAATAAAACTCAAATCGCACTGACCTCTGGTTTCTTGTCATCGGGGTCGGAAATCCTCTCTCTGTCGTCCCAGTCTTCTGCCTTTTTGGCTTCAGGGTCCTTAATTTTCTTGGGAGGCAGGAAGTCCCAGTCTTCCTCCAGGTTTCCAGACTCAACCTTCTTGTTGTCAATTTTGACCTCGTACGTGTTGTCAGGGTTGACGATCAGGGTGTACAAGTGGGTGTACTCATCATCCTGCAGGGCAGAAAGGAAATGTTAGCAGGTACTGTCATTTCATTAAAGCTTTATTTACATATAATGAATGTCTGTGTCCTTGATGACTCGCTTTTGTGTGTGAAGGACAATGCCAATGTTGCTAATACAGGACATACAAGATTACATTTCAGTGATTACAACTTTTTTTTTTTTTTTTTTAGCCATTTCCCGAATTGAAACACCAATCGGTTATTGAAGTCTCACCTTGCACCTGATATCCTTGTTGATCAAATGATTCTTGCCTTTGTAGTTGAAGATGACATGAACCTTCTTTGTGCCAGGGCCACAGATATCAGGACCTAAACATGTCCACATAAAAGACAGGAAAAATGTGAGAAGAAATGAGACGCTCTGATGAAAATAAGAACTGTAAAACTCAAACAAATAAGACACCAACACAGGACTTCTATCTATAGTTATCAAGGTGACAGGTGTCTAATAGAACTGCATACTATTGTCCCACAGGAAGAAAGCGCAAACCAAGGTTGCTCAGTTTCCCTGTCCAAACTTACCAAACATGATGTTGTAGGTGGAGTCTCCATGCATTTCCTCCTGGTTGAGGTCAGAGGGGAACAGTTTAATATATCCTCCACCACAGTCAATGCTCTGCTCGTGTTTCACAGTAAACTGGATGACAAGAGGCTGGCCTTGGTTGCTGAAGTCATCGAAACGAGTGGACAGGGCATAGAAGCGGGCGTCCTGACTCGTCTGCAGACCTGCAAACAGAGAGACGGGCGTCACTGCAGTGTGTCTGTATTTAAGAAAGTCGAGCATAAAGCACAAGTGTTTGAACTGGCCTCTTCTCAGCTGTGTGAAGGTGTGATGACGATGTGCAGAGAAAAAAAACACTAGTAATAGAACAACTCTGAGAGTCTGCCTGCACTCATGGTCATTTCAGTGAGATACTGGCACATTTTCAGAATCACAGCAAGACGCCATACTTTCAGAAGAAACCCATTTGAGTGGAACATGTATTTTTTTTTAAAAGTGAGTCCACTGACCCAGTCACCACTTTAATGTCATCAGTCACAAAAAGTATTTATACTTAAAGTTTCCAGCTTATAGAGAGTTTACTTTTGATTTTAGTGTTTCCACAGTGGAACAGTTTGGTTCGGTTCGGTAAAGTACATATTTTGTTGAGTTTTCATTAGGGATAGTAACAAAATAACCAGCCCCAACCATTCTATTTTCAGTACCCTTCCCTTGGGGTACCAGAGTAATGATTGGGCTGATTGGGCGAAAGAAAAGCGTTACTCCCTTGTGTTTCTTAAACGCCTGCAGCCTATTCTTACACAAAGCTTGACTTCACGTAACCTCATGTTAATTGTTGTTGTAGGCTGCATTGACAGATAAAGAACTTAAAGAAAAACATCTTCAGATGACCTGAGGCAACCTGTTCATCTCTGCAACTCTGCCAATAGAAACATGGGTTTTAGTGTGTTTCGTTTCTCATTCCAAGTCTTTCCATTGCTTGCAGCATCAGCAGTTGATGCTACCATATGGGACCTTTATGCAGAGTAGTTGTAGTGGAACAGCCAATAGGAGCTCATGCTCTCTCTCTCTATACTGCCATTGTTATTAGTCAAAGTCTCCCATGACACGACAGATTTAGTTATAGGGACATAAACAGACTCCAGGGGACGAGTACAAGTGCTGCTCTTTTTCACAACACCTGATTTACATTATGCTGAGAGGCCAACTGTAACTTTTAAGGGTGGCGCTTGCCTATAATTAAGTCAGACTAAGTGCTAGCTTGGTGTTACTCCACCATCTAAGGTGGCATTAACAAATAAATGAAAATGTAAAAAAAGGGACATACATACACCACATCACATTATTATGCAATGGAAGTGAGTTCTAACTTAAGTGACCTGAGCAGTAAACTGAATATACTTTACGATAAATAAGATAAGGATTAATAACCAAAGTTTATGTGAATTAAATGTTTTGCACCAGGGTAACAGATCCAGGCTGTAAGGGTGATAGCGGACTTATCTACTCACCTTTGTCTTTCTCTGCGTCTCCATAGAACTTTCCTGCCGACAGGACAAACTTGCCGTAGTCTGTCTTGTGCTTGGATTCTGCCCAGCGACTTGTCCAGGCATCTGCACAAATGAGTTTATGCCCAGTTAAAGATGATGCAAACACTGAGCTGTACCAAAATATTAAAAAGTATAAAAAAATATGGGTTGCATAGAATAAAAGTGTAGTAGGAAATACAGACCCAAAAATCATTGATTCATAGTCTACAACTTTATCCTGAGAGTTTATAGGGTACAGCCTGTCACAGTCACACCTACGGTTAATTAAAGTGTCCAAATAACCTCTGCATGACTTGTCCAGGCATCTGCACAAATGAGTTTATGCCCAGTTAAAGAAACTCACAAGCCACAAATCCACCACTTAGTGTGATGATGCATGTGCACAGGTGCCTCACTCTCAGCACTGTGTTTGTTAAGAGACTGGTGATGACATTGTTTTCTGTTTGCAGACGCATCGACTCTGTTTTTCATGTGTTGACGTACACTCTCCTGAACATGCATACATTTGTGCACCCTATAATGAATGTGGAATGTTCCTCTGGCTAGCATTGTTAAGGCAGGGACTACCTATAAAGGAGGACAATCACTTTCATTACATATTTATATCATTTTACACACTTTTAATTAAATCTTCCCTCATACCTATTATTGACATGTTTATATATATATGCACTTCTTTTTTGTTACCTTACTACAGATTTTTTTTTTTTGTTTAAATTTAAATTGCTACCATTATTGGACAGGACAGTAAAGTGTGTGTGTGGGGCCTTTGCACTGCATTTCGACTGAAACTATTATATTTACACGGATAAATGCAATGATATATATATATATATACATATATATGTATATATATATATATATGTATATATATATATATACATATATGTATATATGTATATATATATATATATATATGTATATATGTATATATATATATATATATATAACATTTCTTTAATTATCACAAGTCATATAATGGCCGATATTCACCAACGTAATAACATGTTTTCCTAATAGCGTGCTGCCCTGTGGCGATGAAAGAGGAGGACAGTCACAGCAGGCAGGTGAAGGAGGGAGGACAGACAGTGGATGTCCACCAGGGCAGAGAGGAGCAGGAGGGGGAGGAGGAGGAGAGTGTGATGGAGGAGAGGCGAGGGTTCAAAGATGAAATACAGTCATGGTGACGATATTATTCTCCAGCCCTGCAGTCACTACACATCACGTTCATTTAAAAAAAAAAAAACAAAAAAAAAAAACGAAATCCTAAACGCATTTAAAAGCCAGACAGAACAGACGGAGAGTTGCCGGCTTTGTCACCCACTCACCACTGTACCATGTGACATTTTTGCAGTTTAACCTACGTATAAAGGAAATGGTTTAATTATAGATGCATAGTACAACTGTGTGTCCAATTAGCTCACCTCCATCTTCAAACTGCTCTCGGAGATGGACAGTGGACTCGGCCAGGACAGACGCGGTCGACACGGCCAGCAGCAGCAGCGGCAGCAGCAGCGGCGGCATCCTAACGGTCGTTATGACGAGCGGAGGCGTCGCAACGATTAAAAATACGAACAACAAACTCAAATATGTCTAAAACAGGGTGTGTTGTGTGTTTGAGTGTCCGCTCTCTGTCACACAGTGATGTTACAGTGAGGACAAACACTGGGACTCAGATGCTTCTCGCCTCTCGGCTCGGAACAGATGTCTGAACCTGATTGGCCGACGACTCCGAAACCCAACACGGAAGTGTCACAGCTCTTAGCCAATCAGAGGAGAGTAATCCGAGCCAATGGGAGGAGACCACGCGTTCGCTTGATCCACACACAGGGAAAGAAGATGAAAAGACGTGCGCGTGTGCATTCAATTCAAAACACATCACAGTAAGGCACAACAATTACGTAAATAGTATTTATATGAATGTAACTGTTGATGTACCAACTAGATCGCGTTATTATTGGGTCCGTGTACGTTTTGACCGTCCGTGTTTTCGTTTAAACCAATTAACGAGAAACCGGAAATACCATCTATAAACGAAAAAGCGCCGTTTTTTCGTTTCTATTGTTAAAATCAAAAAACAAGAAATGAGAAAACCAAATTAAATTTTGTTTTTAGATTTTGTTGTTAGATAGATAGATAGATAGATAGATCGTTTTCACAACCAGCTACTTCCAGTCCAGTCAGAACATGAGTCTTTAAAGTATGTGCCTGTCCCATAGTTCGCAGGAAGATGTGTGTTTGGATGCTGTCCATGTCAAGCGTCAAGAAAAGCGTCTCAAAAGTGGCTCCTCCAATTGGTTGAAACGAAAAAACGGACAGTCAAAACGTACACAGACCCATCTGACATTATTGCATTAAATAAAACAGGTTTTGTTAATAGTATTTATTTTTTTTGTGATGATTTCTTTTCACATAGTTCTTGTGATGTGACCCTAGAGATTTAAACAGCAAAATCTGTAAAGCAGAGGCCCGAAACCAAGTCGAAGAATAAACTGTGCCACACAGTAACAAAGTATAAATTCTTTAAATGAAGCAATAATGGTGACAATAACAACACTTTCATCAGGCAACTAATATTAAAAACACAATAATAAATGCTCAAATGGTCTGGTTAAATACCACAACTATTTCAAGTAACATCACTGTTGTCATCTGTCACACACTCTTCACACCACAATGTCATTCGATGTTTTTTAAAAGTCATGTTAATGACTTGGAGAAGCATCCAGACAGCATTTAAACTATTCCACCCAAATAATCAGCTAAAGTAACAATGTTCAAATAGGGCACAAATTATGTCAAACATGTCTGACATGCAAATACGTACTAACGTGTGACATATAACCTGATCTAACCTTGTCTAAGATAAGAACAGAAATAAATAACACTGGATTTAAAAACAAAATAGACTAGATACATAGACAGACAACCCCCTTAGATTAATCAATTTCTTCTTTCTGGTGACTGACTGTGGAAATGGCATGAAACTTGACCTCGATAGTCTCGCGTGACCGTGAGAAGCTAACATCCAAGTGCAGGTTTGTCGTTACTTTGCCATCGATAGTGTAGAATTAAAAATACTTCTACATGCCATTTTTCAGAAGCTCTGGTGTCGTGACTTTCACCTACAACTGTACTGAGGAGTTGCACGTTGTGGTTATAATAAATAAAAAAGTACTTTAATGTAACTACTTTGGGGTCAATTTTTTTAAGTAAACAATAATATTCATAATGACGCACTAGGTTAGAGAGATCCACATTATATACAGTTTGTGGAAATCTTTCATAATCAAACAAAATTGGAATTGAAACTGAAATATCTCAAAATAAATTGATATTGAATTGAAAATGTAGTCAAATCAGGACCATGTCGGAATTAAATTCATTCAGGGAATTTAAAGTGATACCAAGGCCCAGAAATAAATAATGTGTGTATTCCACTATGACATCCACTGCACAACTTAATTTCTTCATTTCCACACTGTGAGGTTTCAAACCTGGCAGCTGGAGCTTCACGGTCTGACGTGAACTTTTCCTACGATTACGGCAAGGGTAACCCTCACACTGCCTTCCTGTCTTAATGCTGGACCTATGTCTTTTCTGAGGGACATGGACAGACACGGGTTGTATCTGTGTCTGTGCATTGTGTATGTGTGAGTGAAGGGAGTACATAGAGCAGAGCAAACAATGCACATCTCCGCTGTGGCTCTGTGTGCAGAGGCAGGTAAAGTTATCTCCCTTATCCTCCATTTCTCTCTTTCTAGGGCAGAAAGAAGTTGATCCTCTGGGGTACAGACTTGCATCCCTGGGCTGAGAAAAGTCTCTCCTCTTTAGGGACATACAGCATCGCCTTAGCCACCTCATCCAGCGTAGCTTCATCTGTCTCCAGACCTCGGGCTATGTAGGCATCTCGTGCACAAAGCTTCACATGGCGATATTCCAGGGGCAAGAAGGGCACATAGAAGTCGATCAGGTGACCAGACATCAACTCACTCTGCGCAAACCCACCTGGATGAGATAAAAACCACAAATTTCAAGCCCCGCCTTTTAATGTTGTTATGATGAATATGATAGTACAAAGGATTTGTTTTAATGTGAAAGGATAACTGCCAAAAATCAATATCCCCCATCTGCAGTTCTCTGCAGCTTTCAGCTAATTGTTTTGGTCAATCAGAAGAGTTGACCCTGAAGTAAACGGGTAGAGAAACAGCTCAAGAGAGCACTGCAGCAAACCTTGAGATTCCATAGTTTCAGTTCGAAGTCGATGCTCCAGGTCTTCCATACCGATGTCCTCTCGGTTTTGACCAGAGTGCCAAAAATCCAGGGCTACATCATTGATTGTTGCACCACCAATATTACTGTAGAGACAGAAGACACAGCAAAAAAATACATGAGGTCTACGGTGGCGGAGAAAAGTGAGGGTTCGCTTACATGCAGCATCTGAAAATGTTTGAGAAATGCAAAAAAGGAGGGCTGTGGTGTTTTTAATGCTACTCAGCAAGCGAAACGTGAAAAGAAACAATTTTCTGGCTCAGCTTAGGACATGTCATGGTAAAGGACCAACCTGAGGAAGAGGAAGATGGCTCTCCGGTAGCTAACCCCATCAACATTGTCATAGTGATCCATGTAAGGCTTGATGGCATCGATGAGGCCCGGGTGAAGCTTCTCAGCCTCGTCAAAGATGAACAGAGTCTGAGGACAACGCAACACCATGTCCCGTATGGCTTCCCGCAGCTGGCCCTTAATACAAAGATAAGGACTACAGTGTTTAAAAACACTAATAAACACACAAGACAATGGACACAGATCTATTTCTAACTTTGTTGAGGGTCTTGGTTATTTAAGGTTATTTAAAGGTTAGGTTATTTAAAATAAGCTTACCTTATTAATATTTTTGTTAAATACTACACTAGAGACGGTTGTGATCTGTTATCATTTACAAAGGACAGAGCATGTAGAGACACGTAGTCACAGCAAATAATTCAGAGTTTAGAAGTCCACATTTACAAATTCAGCAGATTCTGACAGGCTAAGTTGAAAGGTTATCCTACGTACCACGCTTTGTTGAATCTGATTTCACTTGTGCAAGAATGGCCTTAGATGGGACCATTCCAACATGTTTGTCCTGTCTAGACAAATTCTAAGCACACACGTCAGTGCTGGGATCAATGTCTGATCTGATCGTCATCTTTTATACAGTGAATTACAAAACATAAACTAAACATTTAACTACAACTGTGGGAGTACGGCACGGTCCGTATTTTACCTTGTATGTGTCCACAAGCCTGGCGTGTGGGAAGTGGAACGGGGCAATGAACAAGCGCACGCACTCACTCTTGACCCCGTCACGATACAGGTTATCAGCGATGATCCGGGCCACAAAGTTCTTGCCAGTGCCAGACCAGCCATGGAAGGAGAGGGTGAGTGGCTTGTTGGACTCTGGGTCGATGATAAAACCCTGGATGGCTTTCAGGACCACAGACTGAGCAAGGTGCTGCCCATGGAGCTTTGTTTGAAGGTCCCGTGCCAGACCTGCCCAAAAGAAAGTGCAAAATCCTAAATGTCAGTGATAAAGAACCTCAGCAATGATGAAATGCTCTGAATATTTGTATTCATACCGTGTGCGATAAGGCTTTAAATGTTTTAATAGTAAAAAATGTCTCAAGTCAGTCAATCACAATGAAATGTCCGATATCTTAAGATCGGACATTTGACGAAACCAGTCAATTTTGGTTTTTAACTTCTTAATGGAAATAAAACGAACAGAAACAAGTGATTCATCTAAGGGAAAACATTTAATAACAATTTAGTGCTTAAATATTAACATATTCAACCTTTGTTATAATTTTGTTATGATTTACTGTTACCTCTCTAATACTCTGGTCTATAATCTGGATCTTCTCCTCTGACATCAGCAAAGCAGAGAGCTGTTACTCACTAGACGCTTTCATCTTTCTCTGACCAGATAATCCTGTATTCATCCCATGTGGGGAAATTTGCAGTGTTACAACAGCCAAAATCACAACAAAGTAGGAGGTAAAGAGTATTAAATATAAACTCTAGAGATGGTTGTGTGAGAAAATCCCAGGTCAGCAGTTTCTGAAATACTCAGACTAGCCTGTCTGGCACCAACAACCACACCAAGTTCAAATTCACTTAAATGAATCTTTCTTTCCCACTCCACTGAACGTCAGCAGGTCGTCTTCTTGACCATGTCTACATGTCTTAATGCTGTGATTAGCCAATTTGATATGTGTGTCAACTACAAGCAACTGAACAACTGTACCAAATAAACTGCCATTCATTGAGTATATGAGCAACAACAACAAGCCTGACATCACAAATGAGGACAAGATGAAGAGAAAGTGAGATGATCATCTCGTGGGTGTTGCACATTAGCTGTCTCGTGTATTGTGTACCGGGCACCATGTTAATCGGACTGACGGTATCTGAATACCTGTGATGTTGTTGGTTACCCTACAGTCTCCAGACTCGCAGCACTGGCCCAGGCTACAGTACCACTGATGCAGCACACTGATGTAGTCCTGAGGAAAACCTGCCCACAGTTCTCTGCTGGGAACTGACACAATAAACCGGGTTTTATGAACGTGCAGTAAGCAGTCGCGGCTAGGTTCGTCATGTGACTAGCCTCATATTGTTTAGATTTGATTTATTTACCTAAACAAATGTGTATCTGTTAATTTCTTTGTTTCCTACCTTGCTGTGAAGCATCGTCTTGGCTGGGCTGACACTCCCCCTCCCATATGTTACAATAAATGTAATTAAAATAGTAAGAGGAGACGTTGGTGATGCTGTCGAACTGGAACAAGTCGGCCTGTGTGGACAGAGTCCCGAGCAGAAGCAGGAACCACCGCACCAACATTGGGGAAGACGCTGCTCCGGGGACAGACTCCACACGACATCGACTTGTGAGACGGGTATGGCTGCAGCCTGGAGCCTCTCGTCTCATGCCATCACCTCTCGGGCCCTCCCGTCACATGCATGGGCGTGTACAACCCAGAGTGTACAGCAAGCACACGCAGTCCAAAATACAATTCGCGGATTATATATATCTGTGTATAGTTGTTTATTTGAGGAAACATGCGATTCCTTAGCCACCCGAAACAGCATCAGCGTGTAACGCTGACGTTTGTCAGTGAATATCAGCTCATGTACTCTGTCATACATTGCTCCAGATGCTACTGTTTGTACAAGAGCTGCATGCCAGGTATATTATACTATGTTTGAAACAGAGTGGCTGTTTGTGTAGTCACGTATTTGCAAAAAATACATGGTCATAGGATGGTAGATCACAAGTATGCTTTTGTTTTGCTTTTGCCATACCCATAGGGTAGTTGGAAGAGGAAGGCGAGAGGAGTTGCGGGGGATCTACTCCGAAGATCCCCACCCTTGATTCTGCAACCGATGAGTAAGACTGAGGCCATACACTTTGGCCTTTACTGAGGCATATCCACGAAGGTTAAATTGTGGAGCATAAACCTCACGTTGAACAATATGTTTTATGCAATTTACAAGTGTCATTTTATGTTTATGGCAACAGACGAGACGCAAGCTTTTATTTTGTAAATTATTTTCCTTTGGGGGGTGGATTCAAGGCTCGAGACGGGAGGCTCCGGTCTGCAGCCATACGCTGTTGATTTACGTGGACATGGTCGTCTACGGAAAGCCTGCGCCGCGAGGTTACTTCCGCCTGCGAACACCAGCAGTTGAACCGAAGTGCGCTCGTTTCCTCATTGCTTTCGTCGCTTGTGGGCGGTCACCGTATCCAACGTCATCCACTTATTGGCGGGCGTTTATAATAAAGCACCGATCATGCTCGACAGAATCACCGCTGAAGATGGCAGTTATTTATTTCAGTTAGCATAGTTTACTCGACCCCTACGTCACATCCGGGGCCATATAGTCAAACCACGTGACTCAGTCCCATCCATAACAATCAACCACAACATGCATGTTTATTTCAATTATTTATTCAAAATTGTGAAATTCTGGTATGCAAGGAGACAAGTACTACCGTTCGAAAACATTTCATTAAATAGATTCTGTAAATCACTTCAAGCTCAATGTCTCTGGGAACATTAAAATCACCTTTGCCAAAGATGGTTTTTAAATGCCATTTTCTACAGGATCACATAGTCAGTAATGCCAGCATGCATCCTTGTGGCAACCCATAAATGGCTTCTGTATAGAAGAATGTTCCTCTCCAGAGATGAATCAGCTGGCTCACACTCCTTGGACCCAAGGACTTGGCACATGTATTCCTGTGGGAAAACAAATGTTTCATTACTACCACGTACTAACATGAGCACAGGTCTAGAGTGCATTGTCGACCACAAACTCAGACAAAATGGAACGGTATAGGGTTATAATCAGGGGAACTCATTTGGCAGAATCTTTTCATCACAGATAGTGGTCCATCTACTCTAATCACAAAATTCACTGGTGACCAGTTTAGAATAAAAGTGCTTACCATGGTAAGGCCAAGACACGCAGCCATTTCCTGCAGGAGAGAGAAAAATCTTATTACAAGTCAGAGACTGGTCAGGAAAACTGTTATTTTCCATGGTTACTCAGTAACATTTTGTCCACATTAAGGTTCAGGTCAGACATTTGTTTCACATCACTGAACCCATGAGAAGCATTTCATTTTCACCGTTTAAAAAATAATTCTCACCTCAATTGATCCAGTCCCAGCCAGGCCTTAGTGAGCGATAACCTGCTGAAGACAGATGTATAAATTGAACATGCAAATGAAATATTGAGGTAACTTTTCAACACTGACCAGTCAGCTAGAGCTAATATGAACAGACTCCATGATTTTTAGTCAGTCTTCAATTGTCATCACAAAGGTCAGTCGAGGGCCACAAAAAACAGATGCTTTTAATGTGCAGACCCAGATGAGGTGGATTAATCCACTTAATAGACTAAGAACATTTAATTTTCATACCTCAGTCTTGTGAGACATCTTGTCCACATAACTGCTCATGATGCCATTTTAGTCTGTAAAGAAAGAGTTACATGCGATAATGATTCATCTCATTTATCTCAAAGATTTAGAAGCAAAGAAAACGTTTTAAAATTAACCCAAAACCTCTGATTTAAGTGCTGAAAATGACAATCAATATTGAAGTTAACTGCGCAGGAGATGCTGTTGGTCCATTGTTGTCATAAAAGACACTAAACTAGTATTAATCTATTGTCCCATGCAGTCAGAGATGTTGGCGTTTCGTCACAGTAATTCAGATGTCCCTACCAACATTTATTTCATCACATAGCAAAAGGAAATGACACAGCCTTGGCCTGAGAGCAGTTAGCATCTCTACATGTTGAGGACAACACGTGGCTCGGGCCTACTGTTAACGCTAATGTAAGCTAGGCTAGGAAGAACTCACTCCTTCCTTTTAGTTGAAAAACTAATGACCACAATCTAGGCTCAGCAGGACACACAAATAGAGAGAAGGGTCTTAATAGACTAAGAACATTTAATTTTCATACCTCATTCTTGTGAGACATCTTGTCCACATAACTGCTCATGATTCCATTTTAGTCTGTAAAGAAAGAGTAACATGAGATAATGGGAGGACAAAAATAATTCCAATCTTGCTTATAATACAGATCAGAATGCATGACAGTTATCCTCAACTGGATCAGAGACCTGATTCTAACTCATCAAATCTGAATGTTATATGATAGCTATACTGTCCACATGGGAAGATACGCACCAAAAGGCTGTGAAGATTTCTTCAGCCAGGGTCAAATGCCTGTTGAAATGCATATGTTGAGAAGCAAATGTTAGTACTGGGCTTTAAAAAACTACAAAGCTAAAAAGTCAGTTTTGACACATCAGTTAGGAGCGAAAGACAATAGCAACTTCGTCATTGTTAATCTGTTGAACTATGGGATCATCACTGTGTCAAGCATCAAAGAATCACATTTATTCAGCTTTACACACCCTTTTCTTGTGGAAGCACATCCATTGACCACTTTGTCCTCCACATGAGGGTCACAGCGCCAATCTCAGCTGATGGGGTACACCCTGGACAGATTGCCAGTCCACTGTAAAAATAATACGTTTTAAAATATGCTCTCTGAAAACAAACTACTTTCTAGGTCACAGGCTGACATGTCAGTTAGGAGCGAAAGACAAACGCTACTTCGTCATTGTTAATCTGTTGAACTATGGGATCATCATTGTGTCAGAACTTGATATTCAACATGTTGAAATTAGAAGATAACCAAACACACCTGAAACTCAGCCAAGAACATTCAAGCCAGATCCACAAGCATGGAGACCTGTAAGACAAGACACCATGTTTATAACGGCACAAAATCTTATCTTGAATTCATCTTCAAGGTCTACACTGCATCAGAATAAAGTTATCTTTCACTCTTTTTCAGAGAGATTCCCAATGTTTTTTAAACAAAAGTCATCATTGACAGGTTTCAGGCCACTAGGTCAAGTTCATCAAGTAACTTTAATTACCTGGTCCCATGCTGCCCGTCAGGTCACCACCATCACACCTGCAGGAACAGAACACAATTAGCCAACAAAATGGGCTTTAAATTTTGAGATTTTATAATGTTAGTGCCTCAGATAAATCAACTTGGTGGGTTGAGAGGATCATCATCTATCTTTTCAAGAGTAGCAAATAAATGTCATCACAGGAGCACCGGGGCCATTGGCAAGATCATAGGTGGACTGATGTTTCTCTTGGGCATGTTGCGTGCAGTGTTTGGAAACTGCAGTCCAAACATTTTTATGGACCTTAGGTTAAGCACATGTGAATCCAAGATAATCGGTTTACTCAAGTTACGATGATCAATAAGTATCTAGTTCAGAAAGTGAGAACTTTTGAACCATATTTAGAGAGCATGTATGTTCAGGAAACCAATTTCTGGTTTCCCAACAATGCTGTAGTAAATGTATGCATATGTAAATGCAGAACAAAGCCCTAAAGAGAACCATAAACCCATCTTGAAAGACACTAAATACACTGAGCTTTACCTTTGTGGGTTCATCTCTCTGAACCTTCTTGCAGCCTGTGGGGGACAAAACATTAGTACTATAAAGTTAAGATCAAGAGAGCCCAGCCAACTACAGAAGTCTCAGTACGAAATTGCTCAGAAATCTCTTCTGTCCACTACTCTTACATGTAATATCATCAGCGACTTCAACACAAGCATAAAAAGGGGTAAGTGAACATAATTACCAGAGCAGCAACTGGACTAGCAAAACCTGCATCCATTTCAAACCTGAGAAAAGAAAACGCTCTTTAGTTGAAAAACTCTAAATGTTAAACTGAACTAAAACTCATGCTGGATTCTTACTTAAAATTAACCCAAAACCTGATTTAAGTGCTGAAAATAACAATCAATATTGAAGTTAACTGCGCAGAAGATGCTGTTGGTCCACTGTCGTCATAAAAGACACTAAACTAGTATTAATCTATTGTCCCATGCAGTCAGAGATGTTGGCGTTTCGTCACAGTAATTCAGATGTCCCTACCAACATTTATTTCATCACATAGCAAAAGGACAATGACGCAGCCTTGGCCTGAGAGGGGTTAGCATCTCTACATGCTGAGGACAACACGTGGCTCGGGCCTACTGTTAACGCTAACGTAAGCTAGGCTAGGAAGAACTCACTCCTTCCTTCCTTTTAGTTGAAAAACTAATGAAAACCACACTCTAGGCTCAGCATGATACACAAATAGAGAGAGAAGGGTCTTAGAAGACAGAAGAATAGTAAAAAGTTCTAGAATTGAAACTAGAGCTTAGCGCAACAAGATGAGGGACTTACCCGTTGCATGTAGATGGAGCGAATGAGAGAGAGCAGAGGGGCGCGAGGCGTTTTTATAAGAGATGTCGCACAGACTTATGGGAAAAAAAATAGTTTGAAGAACAGCACCCTCTGCTGAGCCAATCCATGTAGGCATGGTTTCAGAAAAACAACTCAATGGTTCAAAATGTAAATTGCTTAAAAAGAGTAACTAAAATAACCTGTAATTATTGTTGAGAAACATACCAAAATAATAGTGTAGTGACCGGAGCAGTACCTGTTTGTAGCAGTTTGCGGACGGTGAGCGCTGATGGCGCAGAGACTCATGGGAGTGGGTTCTTGTGTGTTGATAAAACTGTTGTTGTGATGTGTTTCAGTTTGATGTTCGGTGTGCATGTTCTGAGTGTTGTTGTTGTTGTGCCCTGCTGTGTTCTGGGGATGTTTGGTGTTGAATTGGTAGTGATTTTGTGGTGTGTTGCCATGACCGAGTGTGTTGGGGCGGTGATGATATCCATCAAATGTTAGTGGCTTATGTTGTCAATAAAGTTACGGCCCTGCTCGCTGCTGTGTAACTGAAGAGCTGTTTCGTAAGACTTTATTCCGCTTGAGCTCGTTGTAAGTCGTTATAAAATTGTAAATGTAACCACACAGTACTTTTAGAGAGGCTATTGTATGGTATTATTAACGCATTATACCATAGTGTGAGAAATTTTCTTTAATAATTGTTTTTTAATGGCGGTTGTACGAGGTATGTACTGTATTTATGCTAGACATGTGGCTCCAGGAAAGACTACTGGAGAAATTTAAACACTGCAGTTAAAAGATATTTGAATTTACTAATGGAGGCAGGAGTGAATAAACAACTCCTTTGAACTGGGATGTAAAATTGCTGACTTCCTCTATGGACTCTGGAACTTGGAGAGTGAGCGGTTTAAACACATTCCAGCTGGAATGAACAAAAACTAAATAGCAAGCACAATCTTAGTGGCAGACATTGACTATCTAGTCCATAAGAATGTTTGTTTATGTGTACAATCTCTTTTAAATAAAGATTGTTTGGGTTTATGTAGAATTTCCTTTTACATGTACTTCAGGTCTTGCTTCACGGTGACTGCCATTTTGCTTCGTCATGTTTCAACATCGGCCCAAACTCGCCAAAGCATACGTTTTGCATTTTGACGTAAAAGTATATCACACAAACCAAGACCATCCTTTCAGATCAACAGACCGATGTTCCTTGCATTTATAAATATTTGTAATTGTTAGACTTCAGTAGTTTTAGCCGGGCAAACCTGACACAATGCCAACTGAGTTTATGACAGTGAATGTGGTTTGTGTTGCTGCAAATATTCAACATGTAAGAGTAATGTTTGCCATGCTCATTATCATAACTTTGCATATCAATGTGGCAGTATGTACAATGATGTAAGATGTTCTGTGCAATGCCACTGGAGGGGACGTGCTTTGAAAGAACCACGACAAGATCTGACAGAAATAAACTCTAGGAGGTTTAATATTATGCATCAATAAAGAGGAGGATCTGATACAATCATTGGTTATGATCAGAAGGAAATAAAAAATACATTTGCTTTGATTGGTCTCTCTCAGGTGACAGACTGATACTGAAATGTACGGCAAGGCCTCGATTTAATAAAATTTACAAAGACAAAACATAGAAGAAATAAAGTAATAAACTTCAAATGTATCTAGGAGTCTGAATTTTTACGAGCATTCTTTCTAAAAGCATTCTTCTGCTTTAGAGGAAGCAACCACATGTGTTTGAATTTCCAATTTGTGTTCCCCTGGCTGCACCATGTCTATAAATCCATTCACCAGGTTAACTGAGTTTAAGACTCAAAGTTTCTTTTAATATTCACTCGATCCAATCGCACATAACAAATATTCTTATGCATTTTCAGGCGAAATGTATTTCCTGTTTTAAAATTTCTGTATCTCATCCAAGTATGAAAGCATCTCAATTTAACTTATGCATCTGTAAAATAAAGAATGAAAAGATGATTTAAAAAGCAGAGGTGTAGGTTAGGCTAAACATTGCCCTCTATGTGGTTATCTTGAAAAACAATGGGAAAAAAACAACTGAACTGTAGCAGCATTTCATGTGTCCACTCATGTTGCTCTTTTTCTCTCTCCTTACTGTCTCCACACACCACAGACTCAGTCCAAGCTTTACATCCTCATCACAGACCAGCAATCCAAAGACAAAAAGATGTAAACAATTATTTGTTCATAAATGCCTTCAGGTAACATGGAAACATATTAAGAGGACCTTGATTTAAGTCCCTATAGTCTCTTCTCCAAACCTTTTTTGGCATATAGGACACACACAAATCTGTCCATTGACAGGCAATGCAGATTCTTTTTAAATTGCATATATTTCATAAATCTGTGCTGTGGGTTCTGCAGGGATTTTTTTTTTTACCTCCGAGTAACACTTGAGACAGGAACTGTGGGAAGGACCAAATAGCTGGCAGAACAGAATATCAAAAAAAACGGTAAATGGAATGATTCCTAAAGATGTAAAGCCATCAAGTTTATATCCTCAAATATTTTACACTATTGCAAGAAAAATAAACAAAAAGAGCATTGAAAATAAAAAAGAATATATATTTATATATCCATCATATGTATATCATATCTATATATAAACAACAGTTATGTCTAGTTGCAGGCAAGCAGAGATTGCATCCCCCGCCCCTTTAAGATTCATCTGTTCCACAGTTATAAGGCTGTCAGGCTCTCAGAGGGGGCAGCAGCTTTTCTCCTCAGTTACCAGATTCCCTGAGATGTCGAGCGCTGTTTGTTTTGTTTTAGTCAAGGTTTATTTGATTTGAACACCATCCACACACCCCTTTACCCTTCCTCCCGACAAAAAACATGTGTGTAAGGAAATGAGTGCTGCTCCGGTTTGTCGCATGGAGCTGATGATGGATGTGGTCAAGAGACTGACGTTGAGAGGTGAAATGTGTAGATGCTGCTCCAAACTCCTCTCTGTGGTGAAGAGTCTCACATTGGTGGTGGAAGTGAGTTTGCCCAAATCAGAGAAGAGTGTCTAATTTTTATGTTACATCTTTGATACTTTCCCCGTATTATTACATACATTTGTTGTTTTACAGTTAAATGCAAAGCTGTGTACATATTCAATCATCAGTCATTCCAAGGCTTGGATAAGAAGTGGTTTTGCAAAAGAGTTCTTATAAAGACTCTGAGTGTGCATTTCTTTATGCATACGTATGTGTATCCGAGTGTGCGTAGTCTTCTCATTGCCTCTGAGAGACTAATCTCTTTAATAGAGGCTCGTCGTAGACCCAGCACTCCCCGTCCTCGTGGAATAGCTACAGGAACAAACAAGCAATAACAATTAGTTTAGGTTATTTTTAATTTAACATCAGCTCTGCACAACACAACTATTACTTTTTACAACAAAATGAAAACTTTAAAATAAACAGAAATATGTAAGACTTCAAGACAATTGTATTTCGGGTATTGGATTTACTTCCATCATAGAATAAGATTTTTGCTGTAATTATTTTGAATGCTAATGACAGAGACTATGGAATATTTCGGCACGGACCAGAGCAGTCTGAACCCATGACGTGTGAAATATACACGGAGTGAGGAGGATTTCCAACACAGAGAGGGAGAGCAGATGAAAATGCAAGCAAAGTTAACTAACTAAAGTGAAAGTGAGCAGACTGAGAGAGTGAAGGGACTTCATAGCTGCACTCATTCACAACTTATATGCTTGTAATAACTTTATTCTACACAAGATAATTTTTTACCCCCAGTTTTTGTTTTTACACATTCAGTTTCCATTTTTCTACTTTTGATTCCAGTCCCAGCGTCAGGTAAATGACGGCGTAATTCTGCTCATCCTGTGCTCCCATTATGCAAAAATGCCAAAAATCCACTATTCTTTGCAAAGATTTATTTAGAAAACAGAGCAATCTCATTTACTGTGTTTTATGTGAATGAAAAGAATATACATCCAGTGATTTATTGGGATTAGTGTTCATGTTCATGTTCATTCATGTAAGTGAAAAACAAAGGCAGGCAGACTCACCCTCGTCTCCCACTGCTGCTCATTCTCCTTCCTCTCTCTTGCTTCGGCTCTTTGTTTCTCCTCCAAACGATGTTTGGCATCTGTTGCTGATTCAATGTCTTTCAGCTTCAGGTTCAGAGTCACGTCTCTCCACAATCTGATAGTTGAAAGAGATAAAAGTATTTTCTATGAAGCGTTTTTGTCTTTTCATGAAGATCTACATGAAAACAACGAACAAAAGAGCTGCATTCATTTCTCACCTTCGGGACTCGTATGCAAGCTGGTCTTCCAGCTTTCTCACTTTCTTTTTGATGATACCCAACCTCTTAGTGTCTATGAACACAGTGTTCTCCTAGAAAAAAGCACAATAATACACATTCATTTTTGTTGTCATGTATTCATTTTATTTAGTGCAAAATTCTTTCCTTTAGTTGTTATTCCTAAAGGCAAAGCAAAGTTTGTTTTGGCTGAACTCATAAATAATTACTAGTATGATAGTGATTATTGTCTAATCTAATTCACACCCCCCAGTACCTCAAAGAAAAAAGATAAAAAAAGATAAAAGAAGAATAAAAGAAACAAATTTGGACTCACCCCAGTGGCCCATTTGGCATACATCACTCCATTCCATTCTCCTTCAATGGAGCAGAAAGACTTCTTATCATTAGGTGGACTGCAACAGACATAAACAAAAAATAATGTTTACTTATCTTTTTGAAATCCACTGTCATTAGATAGCTATTAACTTGTTTCCTCTTACAAAATCTCAGCAGTGATCCTGTGCTTCTTTCCTCCATAGAAAGGTTTGGTGTGGAAAACTATGTTTGCACTGTAACCCGACTTGGAGCAGGAGATGTTGCACTCTCCACCCAGCTCCACCCACGGCACAGTCAGAATCGACCTGGACACACAGCGAAGCCAACGTTCATGAACAGACAGCGCTTAAGTGGTAATGACATAGATGAACACAGAGCAACAGTAACACACACACACACACCTGCCATATCCATTAGGAAAGGTGAGAATGTAATGTTCATCATGCTCCAAACATGACACACAACCTGGGGTAAAAAAGAAGGTAAAAAAAAAATCACGACACTTGGTTGTAACAGAGGGTGTAAAAATGTATACTTTGAAGTGTATCAGAGTCTTTTTGTATACCTTGGCCAATGTTGTGGACACCTATGGACATGCCTAAGAACTTAGACTTTGTCCAGATGTGAGCGTTGAACTGGATTTTCTTATTTAAACACTCTGCGTAGAATGCAGATACTGCAGAGAGAAGAGATTTTAAGCGGCAACATCTCAGTGAGAGTCTAGCAAACAAGCATGTACCTTCACAAAACACTGGAACACTTCAGTACATATTTGCTTTACAATTTTCAGCTCAAGCTCAGTTCAAATTTGAAAGGTAAATTAGTTTCAAAAAAAGTCATGGCTGAGGTGTTATTTTTCTTTAAGGCTTCTTGTAGGGCAGGGAAATCGTGTAAAACAAGTTTGGACACTCACTGGGTGGGTGGTGAGAGACCTGCTCTGCCACAAAACACACACTGTTGGATGAAGACCACGGAACTGGACCCTCTGAAACCGTCTCCTGAACAATAACAAAAAAACTGATTAAACCCATACTTGTATGAACACAAAAAATATGCAGGACGTCAATTTTGATTAGATGTATAAAAAAAAAATATCGAGTGCTGCATAAATCATTTCCACTATTTTTCCAGAGCAGCAAAATGCAGACATGGGATGAATGTTTCAGTTGTGTAATTTCTAAATGGCCTCTTGTTTGTTGAAACTATTTCTACTGCACTACTTTGCATCTATCTAAAATGCGCATAAAAACAGGGTGGAAACCCTGCTGACTACAGAGGCGAGTGTTCTCACCGTGTGTGGGGAGGGCTCCTCTGCCTCGCAGGGCAGATCCCAGTGACAGTAGAAAACTTCTCCCAGGATTGGATTGTAAGGTTTCTTGGCTACTGAGCCTTTCCTCCCTGCATGGAAGGCTGACAGGTACCATTTTACCACATGTACCATGCGCTCCCGGGCCTCCAACTGCTCAGCAATACTGGTGGAATTCAGATAGAAGGCACAGTTTTCAGTCTTTGATGTCCTTTTTTTTTTTATTTTTTATTTAAACAATAACTTGGACCTAACAGATGAGTTGTGGAAATGGCACATACCTTACAAATAAATCGGGATGTGCAAAGAAGTCTGCGTACATTTCCAACAAAGATCTCCTCTCTAAGATGAACGTAGGCAGGACCACCTGAGAAATAAGAGGAAGGAGGAAAACTAAAGCTGCTGGTTGTTGAAAAGAAACAGTTCATACAGATGATGATAGTGAGTAAATGGAGGATTATCTGCACTGCAGTGGGAGAGAGCTTATACAGACATTAGTGCAGTGCTCCAGCTCTTTACCTTTGTGAGGTCCATGCCCAAACGAACTTGAGAGAGCAAATGCATGATGACACTCTTGTGCTCCTCCACAGACTCGCCCTCCCCGTCATCATCGCGGTCATCATGACTGTCAAACATATCTGACGGCAACAGCAGAGGACATGTCTTATTTGGCTGTAAATGCATTGAGTTCCCTGCTTTTCCACGTGCAACAGAAATCAATTTGACATAGTTAAAGGGAGAAAGAGGTAAAAGTAACTTGCTATATTTGTGAGATGAGATAAGACGAGATAAAAGGATATTATTTGGGAGAAAGATCGCATAAGTTTTCCTCATTTACCTGCTTCTGTGGTACCATTGGACATGGTCGAGTTGAGGGACTCAGTAGTGTCTGGTCGTTTCAATGCAGTTTCTTCATTGGTTAGGGGAGGGGCAGCTGTGGGCCCTGAGGGACTGGGGGTAAAAAGAGGAGGTAAAAGGGAGCGGAAAAGAAGCAGGAAGCAGGGGGAGAGATTAAGATAAAATTGAGTAAGATTTCACAGGCAATTTTGCTGTAGACCTCTCTTTAACTGCCTATGCGGCGGGATTTTTATTCGCTCTAAGATGCATTTTTCATTTATCTATTTTTATTAATAGATTTCGGTGGTGATGTGGGAAAATGAGCAGCCTTAATGTAGGGATGCACTCTCTGAGTGCTTTCTCTGGTTACAACATTGCTGAAGCAATACATTCTCTCTGAACAGTGTAGGCTGCAAAGAGGTAGGGCTGTCACCTTTCATTCAAAATTCAATATTATTTAGAATGTAGGATGTAAAGTTCAAGATCGAACTGTAATTACCCACACATATCGCACAAGCGCCTATTTAGGTAGTAGAAGTCCACCACAGGATGCACGTAAGGTTTCCTACCATATCATATGTCAGCCACAGCAGACAGTACCTTGGAGATGTAAGCCTATGTGAGCAGGGTGTTTCAATCTGCAGATGTAAACCCCCTACTTTGGTGGAGAGACATGTGGTACATAAAGTAATCACAACTCTCTGTAAGCTGGCTCATAAATATCTATGTGTCAGGGACATCTGTGCGCTCCGAGAGTGTGTTCTCTGAGGGGTGGTGGAATTTATTTGAAATAATTATGAGTCTTTAAGTCGTTCGAACTTGATTTTTGGCAAAAGTGACAGCCCTAGAATGAAGTGGGGTGGAGTGGTGCTATACTCACTCTATGCAGTGTTTGGGTGAAGTGCTGCTCTGGTAAAACTCATCAGCGTCGTAGAACTCATCCTCGCTGGAGGAATAGGAGAAATCTGGCACTGAGTGTGAGGGCAGGGGCATGTGAGCCGGGGAGGCGATGCCACTGCTGGGGCCTGATGGGCCACTCCCTGATGTAAGAAGGGAAAAAAAAAAAACATTCAACCGGTATTCTCTTGCAGTGTTTACTATATAATGTGAAGGATCCAATAATAAGGCAGCTTCATTCATACAGCAAACAGATGAAGACGATCAAAGCAACATAATGTTTCAATTGGAGCACTCATTCCTGAGCCCAGCGCAGCAGACCATGAACAGTAACCAATTTTTAATACTGCGATTGCTTCCTCTGCAGAGCATATTGACAGTACTCTTGAGCATGCGGCCTGCCTCCTTAATGCACAGCACAGCATTTTAATACTGCTGCCTCAGCACAGAAGACGAATAGGCAAGAACCTCTGCTGTCCCTTGCTTTTGTACTTGACTTCTTAATTTACACAGCACTCAGAGGAGTGCAGCAACAATTTACCATCACTTTTTTTGTTCAAGCTTAGTTTTTATTCCATGTAGCATGTAAAAACCCCAAATTGCCCTATATGGGATTTAATTGAAAGCGCCAAAAGTATGTAAATGGACACCAATCTTGTCAGCTGTCTCTGAGGGCAACACTTTCCTAACTTGTATGCCAACATGGATTGTGATGAGAAAAGAAATGTAAACGTAAATATTCCAGGGCAACTGAGAAAACTTCAACTGCTAATTAAGAAGATAATGTAATAAGACTGGAAGCACCAGAACAGCTAGGAAATTAAGCTGCAATATTTTTGAATGGAACAAATAATACTATTTCCTAACAGTGGCTGATGCAGTTAAGTGAACTTTCACCTGTGCTGTTGGGAGTTGGGGTTTGCAGACTGCCCATCACCGTGACAACAGGGCCAACAGGTAATGTGGAAGGTCGTTGGTCTGATTTACACACCTGAGAAGCATCTTTAAGCAAAAACAAAAAGCAGATGAGTTATTACTGAAGCCAAATCACAATTAAAAACATTCCATGATTCCAGAGGTTCCCAGTGCTGTGAGATGGATAATGAAGTCTATTCATGTTTATCAGTGTCAACAGTACAAAATAAGTCCAAAAATGTAGCAAGATCTTAATAAACGTAGCCAATTCGTTTAGTGAACAATGAAGGACTGAAATCTGTGAAACATTTCTTAGAGACAAAATAGTGACTCAATATAATTTCAGTTAATAAAATAAAAAAAAGACATTTGTTGGCTTTAAATATTCCATTACAACAGCGAGTACTGAATGAAAATGTTGAGATTAGGTTGCAAACAACAGAGGGCGCTGTTTTCAGCTCTGAGTATGTTACAAAATATTAAGCTCTGGGTAAAGCTCTTGATCCCGCATGGCGGTTTGAAGGCAGCTGATCATGTACCTGTTGGTAGTGTGGTCTGTGTTGGCATTGTGGTGTTGACTACAGGAGTATCCAGAGGTGGCTGGTAGATCCCATCCACTGGGTTAATGGTGCTCTAGATGAAGCACATACAAACAGCAACAACCATCAACAACATCAACTTGACATCAGACACTCAAAGCACAGCACAAAACAACCTTCTCTTTACCAGTATACACTGCTGTTAAACAGGTAACAAAATGCACACTTCAGCTTGGCCTGCACACTCTACAGTCAGAAATGAAATCATCAGCCAAAAAGATGAGCCAACATGTTACCAACATGTAGAACCAAATATGGCTACATGCTAACCAAAATGGAAACTTTTTACATCCAAGGTAGGTGTGGATGTAAACTCTAAAAATAGCAGCTTGTGCGTTGCTAATAGATCCCCTTAATGCTATACATATGCAGCAACAAGAGCAGTGAAATATAGTATATGCACACCAGACCACAAGCAGATCGGTTTCCTTTGTCTCCATTTCCTGGAAAGATGTTAGCAGGTTTCATGACTAATCAATATGAAACCAACAACGAAGCTTGAGATTCCAATGACAGCAGTAGCTTCACACGGTGACTAAGTGATGAGCTGAAAGATAAATGCACCATGTTTCAACTATCTCTGTCTTTTCATTTCCCTGCGGTATAAATCGGTAGACACTCTGTTACTTATTATTTTGATAGTCAGTTAATCGGTTTCAGTGTTTTTTTTTTAATAATCAAAACATATTCAGATTTTTTTTTTTTTTTTACATTTTAAATGTGAATATTTATGTGTTTCTTTTCTCCATATAACAAATAAATCATTAAAAATTAATAATTTGGGTCTGTGGTCAAAACAAGACATTTGAGATCATCATTTTGTTGTTTGGGGAAAAAAAACTGTCAACATTTTCTGACATTTTATGGACCAAAAAAAAAAACATCCATTAACCAAGAAAATATCAGCGGATTAATTGATAATCATCGGCCCCATTACACATGCAAGCAGTAAACTGCCCTCATCAGTGCTACGGTACATTAACATCATTGTGTCAAGTGTATACAGACAGAAACAAATATACACACACCAGGCAGAGACTGTTTATGTGTAATGAGGTCAGTGGCACCAATGACCCAATTGACAGGAACACCAACAGCAACACGAGTGAACAAAGTAAAACCATATTGACCCGTATGTTCCAATAACTCACCAAATGAGATCTAATCAATGTGATGTGTTATTTGAACTTGCTGATAGCGGCTGGTCCCACCCCAACCTTGTTTCTACTCAGGTTTTTAATTAATGTTCTGTTCTTTTTGATTTTACTCAAAAAGAACAGAAAATTAGTCACTATCATGTCTGTGCTTTGACTCTGGGCTGTGAGTAGTAGGCCAAGTTTGGCCAGCTCGTTATCATTGCTTTTCTGAATTGAATAATACTCATAATATTTTTGGTGAGTATTATTAGGACTTGGTTTTGTTTCCACATTATATACATAAATAGTATTTGTCCATGTGCCTCTATGAAAGTAAGGCAAGAGCCTATGATTGGTATTTTTTTAACTGTGATATTAATACAGCTGGTAGCTCAAGCAGAGCAAAGCTTAGCCAAATGAAGAGACATTATTAAAAAAAGATATATATATACATATATACACATATATATATACACACATATATATATGCATATATATATATATACACATACATATATATATACACATACATATATATACATATATACACATGTACATATACATAGGCCTTTAGGGTGTGTGGTTTAGTGTTTCCTTGCACTTCAGTAAAATCCCTCTAGCAGTGAAGTGTTTGACAAGGTTAATTAAACATGCAACTAGTGTTTGAGTTACTGTAAACAAAGTACTACAATGCAGTTACTGTTTTCTTAGCGTTATGGAGGCACAGGCAACGTGACATTTAGATTTTCTAAAGCTGCAGCTATACTGACAGCACAAAGCTTATAGGATATAAAACATGTGCAGTTAAATGTGTGGACAGAGGTTACACACTTCTCTTTATATGATGCAATACTAATACTGTACTTAATGACTGTAAGAATAAGCCGGATATGTGAGCAATGCAGGTCTATGAGCTGTACAGCCCCATGTGGGATTCCTCTCCAAGGATCACACAAGAGGTTGTCCATGTGTTAGTCCATTAACTATAACCCATTCACATTATGCTGCCCACCATTTTCCAAAGCATAAAGAAATGTTTTAGATTGATTGTCTTCCTTCCAGGAAGCTGCTTGGATTGCTCTATTGCTTGTTCAATAAAAGTGTCATTTGACTGCATACAGTTGTGGGTAAGACTGATTGGAAAAGAATGCCTTGAGAATTGGCAGCTAAAAACACTCTCCCAGTTCACAACTGCATGATGACATGACTGTAATATTATTTGAAATTCCCGAACAGATCATCCATCTAATGCATGCTTAAATGCTTCATATCATTGATACATGCTTCAATGTTTACACAACATGTTGTGCGCAACTGGAAGATGGGAAATCAATCTATATGCTTTGGGAAACCTTCGACAGTAACATAAAGCAAATGTGTGTGAAACATGCTGAACCTCTGAAGGTGTCTTTGACATTAATACAGATTGCCTGCAGAGCGTTGTCTGGATATCTTTTCAGCTATTGGTGCTCAGTAGCTCAATAAGCAGGCAGTGTGGATAAAATAAATCAATAGTGAATTAGTAAGGTGCAACATTTTCTCACATGCAAACACACATGTATGGTCTTTGCACATATAAACACTTGCTCACACACACATACATGTTCACATTTCATATCCTGATAAAGAATAGTTCCCCCACCATTGCAAAAAGAATTTAAATCCCAGACGAAATCAGGAATTAGTTCATTAAAAGGACAGATGTGACAGAGATGAGGAAAAAGAGCTTCAGATAAGGGTATCACTAAGTGAGACAGCATGCACTAAAAAGATCTGATGTATCTGCTTTTCTTCAGTAGGAATAAACAAAGCCAGAAAAGAAAGTTAGCAGTTTGTTTGATTTAAATTTTTGTCATGGAGCGAGATCGTCAAACTTACTATAAGTCCGTTTGCATGTTGCTGTTCGTTACTTTGGTCCTTAAAATTTTGAGAAGACAATGTTAGACTAGTTGTGTAAGACGGTTCAAGAGTCATTTCATAAAGCATCCTGAGCATCTGTGGTGAAGAGAGCAATGACACCCATCTCTCCTTTCACATGGAGGTCAAAATGTTCACCAACCTGCCACATGCAGTAATTCTTTCATCACATGGTAAAATACTCCCATTGTTTCTTTTCAGGACTATCAAGCCAATCTGTATTCATACAGTTCTAATTTTTTATAGGCTTTGAGCTTCTGAAAATTTGGTAATGAATAATTTCCATGCTTTCAGTTGAATAGGTTTACGTCAATAGACATCATGGCCCAAACAAGTGTCCTATCACTCCTAACCCTGCCAAAATCTGGGTTAAAAATAAGAAATTAAATTAAAAGGTTAAGAGACACAAAGTAGTTACTATAGTGATGTAAACATATTTAAATGAGAGACTTAGCAATTGAACATACTTCTTAATATTTTACTCTGACTGTGGTAGGTAGGTATGTTTTAACCATCTAAATACTGAAAATGTTTCTTTGAATCCTGTTCATAAGTAAATGTTTTACTTATGTAACTGTGTTTTAGTAAAAAAAAAGAAATCAAGTCTCACCCAACAACCACATGAATCAGAAGAGGTTGCTCCACTTCCTTTTAAAGGGTTAAGTGGAACATGTGATGAAACAAATACGGGGCACACCCTCATCAAGCTATCACACCCAGAGAGCAACTGTAAGCAGGGAACTATCCCAGAAGCACACACACACAGTAACACAGTGCACAGAGCTGATGTGCTCTCACAAGAACAAATGCTTATGGTAAAAGGACAGACCAAGATACAGAGGTCAAACAAACATTTATATTGCATTTACCTTGGCAATTTGCAGCAGTACAATGCAGTGCTTGATGGACTCTACCATACTCTGAAAGAGAAACAAACCAAACAGAATTCAGAAATCATCAAGTCAAAGTTAAAAGACAGTAACAAAAATGTTTTCAGTTGTGACTTACACAAGTAGTCTCCTTCAAATTTTCAATTTTCTGTGAAAAGAAAAGAGGGCTGTAAAAATCAGCCATTTGAACACAAAAACAAGCTTTAAAGGCATAAATGCTGGTTCAACCACATGAACAGCAAGTCAAATGTAAAATGTCAGGGTAATAATCTCCCACTGTATTGGAACAGCATTTGTATTCAACAAGATAAGTTCTCATAGTGAAGACCGGTCATCATGACAAGTTGTCAGAGAGGAAGTGAATCACATTGCATCTGTTAAAACAAAACAAAACAAGAGGCCACTGACACATGCTGAAACTCAGCTGCTTCTCTCAAAACAAATAAATACCACTGTACCCAAATAATTTAAGTTCAGAGAAAATAGACAGCTTAGCCACTATAATAAAAACAGTAACTGGTTTATAAATGTTGATGATGATATTAAACTGAGAAAAGCAGCAAATCCTCTATGATTACAAGTCTGCCAGTCACAATGAGGACATTTTTTGGTGGGGCTAGAGAGTGTTACAGTTGAGTCTATCTCAAATAAATGATCTGTATGTAAACGTAATCATAATCATGCTCTATAAAGAACCACCATATTTAATACATTTTTAAAATGTGTTTTCTGAACACAAATGCCAAGGTCGATAAGAACTGTCACTTTCTGAACCACCATAATACATTTTATAACAAAGAAGTGGAATATCTGAAGATTTTTCTCTTCTTTGCATTACTGCCTCCTTTTTCTATTTCCTTTGCACACCTTAGCAAGTTGCACAAAAAAAGTATTAACGCTCTAGCTTTGATCCACACCCCATTTGCCATGCACAGATAGACGGCTGATATGGTGCGTTCCATTTACATTGGAAGTCAGAGTTAGGAACTGTGAGTGGCGTCACCTCTGAGATGAACACGTTCCAGTTGAGAGGCTGGAAAAAACATGGGTGCAAACATATCTCGGGCTAGCCATTGTTTGCAATACCAGTCGATAACAACCCTTTACAATGCTCTACAACTTTACGACAATTTATCCACGGTAAAAAAATAAACAGTGATATGTGTATGCCTGACTTACTGGAAACAAAATCAGACAGGAGTACGAAAGAGCTCCGGACATCATGTTACTTCTATGAGCCAACATGTTGGCAGCCTCAGATGCGGCAATATGAATGGAACGAGAGCTGGATTTAATCTGTCAGAGTTCACGACGCACTTTAAATCTATGGAGATTAACTGATATATCGCAACACTTGACAGACTGAGTATATCTGATCCCTATAATTCCCCCGGTCTGCTTTTTACAGAGCTGCAGTACTCTGCAGTACTCTGCGTCTTCAACTTCCTGTTTAACTTCCCTTCATCTTACTCTAACCTGGAGGGAAATGGATGATATCTGGCTTTGTGACGAACATTCAACTCAACAGTCTACTGGCTATTACTTTCTGAGTTTGAAATCAGACTACATGGGGCATTTAGTTGAAGGGATGCCTCTTAAACTACCACGATTTCCATGGCAGCCCGAATACAGATCCTTCTTTATTAATTTTTAAAGGGGGGAAAAAGTTCTAAAAAATTCAAGAATTGTGGAAGGATTTTGTGCCAAAATGGTAATGAGATTCATAATAATAATAATAATAATATAGAATGTAAAACAGTAGTGTGGATTCAGGCTGGGCAATAATTTAATGACAATATATAATGCAATATAACTTAATTTTATTGGAGTGCAGCAGAGGCTCAGTATATTGGTGAATATTGGACAAAGATACTTGAATATATACCAAAAGTTATCCCTTTAAATGTCTTACCCCAGATGTCTAAAATGTGTCTGTGTTTAACAATTATTTTTTCTTTCTGCCCATATAAAATTCTAAAACCACAATTTACATGTGGATTTCATTTTCATTAAAAAGCAAAAACCAGTCATCAATGATCTGACATTTATCATGACACATCTAGATATTGACTGATTTGAAAATGTTCATCGTGATATCCTTTTTGGAGCTCATCATCCAGCACTATTGTGGATGCTGACTCAGCATTCACACTGGATATTCTGATATCTTTAAACAGACAAACAGCAGATATTATAGTCTGTACCTCCTGTGTCAGCCTTTTTCCCTGCTGTTAGTCATAGCTCTAATGACAGTGAGAACATAGACCAGAAAGCCAGGACACAAGGACAGAGCAGCTCTGCTGGTACTCACTCTGCGTGATTCATCCTCTTTGCAGTCCTTGATCTTCTCATCAAACAGCTGTGTGTGAGAGAAAGATGTAATGTGAGCCAAAATGAGTACTGAAATGATAAGGTGAATCTGTACAGACGATGTGGTGGGCAGCAGCAAGCTCTTCTTACCAAGGACACATTAAGATATTCTGCACGAGACAATAAACTGCTGCTTCTTTAAATACATATTTCCTGTTTTATCACCAAACTACCACAAATCTGGATTTTAAATAACTTCTGCTTTGTTGAAAAAGAGTGAGAGAAAAAAAAACAAGTAAAGGGAAGATCATGATTTAAAACAGATTCAAGCACAAGCATGACAATATGCAATATGATGCTATTTGGAAACTGGATTTCTTTTTTCAAATTGACCATTTCACCTAGATCTTTAGCTAACACTGAATATAAAAATGTTTCTCCACTGATTCCTACCTTTAATTGGTCAATCAGAATCTGTAGGTAGGCATCAGCTTCAGCAAGCTTCTTATCAAAGTCTTGGACACTTGGAACAAATCCTGTCTCGGCCTCCTGAGGAAAACAAAACACAACTGAGTATCAGTGCAGCCATAATCAAACTCACATTTTCATATTCACACAATCACCATTCCGATTCCGGGTCATGTATTCACCTATTATCAATAAATGAATGTGTACACCCACTCATTGGCTCATGCCTGTCATTTCATGGCCCTATAGGCAAAGTAAACTATTACAAAACATGGTGAACAGAAATATCAACAGCTCTTTCAGCAACTTACTGTATGAAAGGATATATATGAATATACTATTGTTTAAGGCCACATGAAAGGCAAGCAGCTATGTCTGTCTGCCTGCCATGACTAAAATGTCAGACTTAAGCAAAACTAAATCAGGGAACTCTATTTTAAACTGCCATTTCAAATCACAAAGGCTAAAATTCAATTTTATCAGTTTTATGATCCATTCCAATCTAACATATCTAAAATATAATATTCTTAGGTAATAACAATTTAAGAGATTTTTACATCACAAAAGTTAATATTTGAAGGTATCATGTGGTAATGATCCATCATGTCTGAAATATATAACATGGCAGGAACGAACTGAAGTTTGACTTCTATCAAACTGCAATGCAATATATACTTCACTCAGATTGTTCAACCCTAATTGAGACACAATACAATTAGTATTTCTTTCATTATTTTAGTCCCATTGGAAGCACAAGTCCCTCACACACGCACACAGCTTGGCTTGCTGTGACACAACATTTCAGGCAGGAAAAACAAAAAAAGGCAGATAGTTGAACAAACACAAAAAAAGACTTCTGGAGCCGGTTAATAGACTAAACACTCAAAAATAGTGACAACACAGTAAGATGTCACGTCACATCAGGCAGATGACTAATAATAACACAGCATACTTCAGTGCAATTACCGGCTACAAAACAGTTATATAATATAAGATGAATGAAAAGCAGAGAGAAATAATTGAAGGGATTGTAGCAGTTGGAAGCCAATAGAAGTAAATCAGACTTTTACTAAACCATATTATAGATTATATGTTACCACTGGTTTGGATCTGCTGTGCTGCATAGTCCTGTTGTTCCCTGTGTTTGAAGGCGCTTTACTTTCTGCTAAAGACAGTCTCATAGGGACGTGAAGAAAAGCCATTTTCACCAAATACTGTTTGCACCAGCCCCAGCCAGAGCCTGCTAAATTTTAAACTGCAAAATTACATGCTAGTTTTATAGAGAACAAAGTCTAAGATAATGAAGGCTTATGTTAACTGGCCAGAGTTCCTCTGAGATCAAAGGTGCTTGTGACTGAAAAACCTAGGTGGCCACATAAGGGCCTGTGCAAACATCTGAAAACAGAAAACAATATTAAATATTAATTCAGATGTGAATGACTATATGTTGTATCAATGTGTCTAATATGCCCTCACTGGTAATCACTTGTAAATCAGTATATTCTATGTCTGGTTATTTATTCTTTTTTTTTTAGATATAATTTTTACTTCTCAAGCTCAACCAAAAGCAGAATACTGAACAATGAATCATATTTGCGCATCCAGTAAAGTATATTTGACAACTTTAAAGCAACTCAGCTTAACATCTTAAGCATTTTAGTGAGGATCAAATACCAAGATGTGCACAATCACTACCAAGTTTATAAAATAACACACAAACACCTCTTCACATAAATCAATTGAGAACATCAAAAAAGTCAATAAAAAGTTGCTTTACAGCAAGCCATGTTTGCATTACAGGTTGGAACAATTTGCCAAAGGAAATCGAGGGAAAAAATAAGGCAGTAAAAAGGAAGCCGACACAGTGAAGCAAAACAGGACGGAAATGTCCCTAGAATAACTCCAATAATTTCAGTGTCTCAGTGTCTCAACAGAGGGGGAAGTGGTGACAGCAGACAGAGGAGATGAGTTAGGAGGTGGAAAATCAGAGGCTGGATTATAATCAGACACCACAGCACCACGTCACAGTGATCGTCTCATCACTGTTCCGGAAATATTCCCAGACGACTGCACTTCTAAACTCCTCATTCCCACCAAACAGACTGTGGACACTTGTATGTACATCGGTGTGAAATATTGGGAATTATTTAGAGCAGTGTGTGAACTCTGACACATAAACAATTACCATACCAACCCATCCAACCACAGCAGATCAAACAAACAGCACCGCTTCCCCCTCCCCATCATATGTATTTGTCTTTCCACACATCGTGACCCACTCTAAAAATGCAGATGCCCCCGCAGCGCACTGCAGACCTTTACTTCCTCTGGCTATGGTGCAGTGGTGTCTGTGTTTGTGTGAGTGTGAGTGTGTGTGTGTGTGTGTGTGTGTGTGTGTGTGTGTGTGTGTGTTTTACTTACAGGGTGTGTTTCTCCAATGGACATGCTGCGTTAAACCTTGAAAATCTTTCCTGTCAGGCCATGTAGCCTGACACAAGATAGTTTCTCTCTTTTCCCTGCCTCCGTTATTCTGTTTTTATCCTGTTTTTAGCTCTGGCAAAGTTAGCGTTCCCTCTCCCTCCTCCCCCACACAAAAACAGAAGACAGTCTCCTCCTCTTACTCCCCACTGCAGTCTGCCAATATAAACCACAGCAGCCGTCAGACTGTGTGTTAGCTGGATAGTCAGTCTGGCTACAACATATCCTTCGGCAGTAGTTATCAGCTAAGCGTTTGGTATGAGGCAGACGGAGCCGAGTTAATCCAGGACCCTCCCCTGACAGGAAAGCTTCACTTCCTCTCATGAAGGCAGAACAGAAAACACACAAAGCAGCAGCAGCAACTGTGGAGAGGGACAAGCACTGAAGAGCGACACCGATTGGCTGTGGCAGTTGATTGGCTACAGCTGGGTCACATGGTGCTATGACAGCAGCTCTCTAAAAGTGAATAAATTTGAGTGTGTATGTGAGTTTGTCCACGAAGCAAGTCCAGGCAAGCACACGTAACACAACAGGAGGATTTGCCACAGCGGGAGGAAGGACAGAACAAGGAGGAGGAGGGAGGAAATTAAAAGGCTGGTCATAAGAGAGATGAGGAGGAACTTGGGGGGAAATACTGCATGTAGCTGATGATGTAAGCGGACAAGGAAAAAGGTTTGGTTTCAGAGCAGAAAATAAATTTGGTCAGGGAAAATGGGCAGGAGAAGCAGGAAAGAGAAGTGACTAAGTCTACACATATAACTTAATATTCACTTCAACTTCTGCAAGAACATATTTGCTTAAGGAGCCTCAAAGCAAACATTTCCTTGTAAATATACTGAATAAATTAACCATTCACACACACGTATATGCAAATAAGGTTACATACTCGAAGTTGGAGGGTGTGACGGAGGATGGTTCCCTCTAAGGCATGGATCCACTTCTCCCGCTCATCTGCATCACGAGCTGAAGATAGAAAAACACCCAGTGAGCCACTGTTTCCATACAGACGGCATCAGGACATTAGTTTTGTGTTACAATAATGACATTTTAACACAGAAGTGAAAGGATATGACAAGTGGTGACGTAGTCAGGGAAACCCTGTATTGGTAAGGGGAAGCAATTTATTTAGTTTTTTAAATCCAAATCTATATTTTACCCATCTTCATGGAAGTTAACATCACTAATAACTAACAAACAATTTGCTTTGTAGCTTCAGTAAACAACACAGATTGAAACCATGAGGGGGAAAATAGGGAATCTGATGGCAAGATATCACAAACTTGATAGTCAGTCTGACACAGTCTGGTAACTGGTAATATCCCACTAGTAGATCCATTAACCAGTAATATCCATATTTCCACATATTCTACTGCCATAAATGGAGATATAAACATGCCACAAAACGATTCAGTTAAAATGCTGCAACTTCTTTTTATTAAAGATCTTCACAAACAAATTCACACTTGGCTGTTTAGATTTTTTTCTTCTTTAAGTTTAAAATATGTTCACACAACTGACATGATTACTGCAGTGTGGCAGATATGAGCAGCCCTCACTCACATCCTGGTCACATGATGGTCATGGTTCATGTCTCTGTAAAACATGTTGCCTGTGCTCAGTGAAGCATTCACATGATTCACATGGGTGTATGAACCAGAACACATTTTCCCTTTTCCATTTCTGATGTCCGATCCAATAAGTTAGGGTTGCAAGCAGGGTATAATATTCACCCATGCATGTTAACTAGTATAAAAGTATAGCCTTTGGAAAGAAAACTTTTCAAACTCTGGCAAAATGGAGCAAAGCAAGGCTGCACCTAAACAGAAAACAAACACATACCCGGTCCCGCAATGACATTAAACGGTGACCCATCACAGGCCCCACTAACATACAAACACACACAAAAGGCACATGCACTCTTTATTGTCCTTTGCCATGACACAGACTGAAATGGATTCCCTCTGATCAGACTTAATTTTTTTAATTAAAGTTGCTCTTATATATTATCAAATGAGTTTAACTCATACAACACGTTTATGTGATGCTCAAGCATCTCTTGAATAAACTTGGTATAATAGACATTTTTCACAGCAGATATCGTTCAACATGGAATAGTTTGACAAACACAGGTTTGTGTAAAACCATGTTTTACCATTGAAGTGTTACTTAGGGTTCCAATCCAATTTTAAGCTTGTGTAAGTCTAGGTGTCAGACTAAATAAATACTTAACACTTTAACCCGTAGGAGCAGTTTCTTCCTGAAAAAGGTTACTTTGAAACTGCATACTTTTTTCCCATATTTTCTAGATGTGTTCCGTTAAACGACTGAGAAATAATTATACTGTATGGTCATTGTAGCGTTGTTAAAACAACAAATCTAATGGTGGCCCAAGATTTTTACATAGCACTGTAGCTTCACCTCTGCAGATAGTGTGAACCAAAGTAAAAAAAAAGCTGTGAAAAAAGATGTCATCGAATGTGCAAGCAAACTATATCCTGCGTAAGAGACATTTTTCATTGAATTTGAAACATGACTGTGCAGCAGATGAATGGCTGTGCCAGCAGAGAGGCTACGGCAGAAAAGCTTTTAAGACATTAAAAGGCAGCCGAGGCTCAGGTCAATCCACTCAGGCAGTGCTTCACTTTTCCCCTCAGCCAGACTCTTCAGAGGAACACATTACTGTGGCTAATGTTGTTTAGCTCCGTTCACATGAGAGAGGTAGTGTTAGTTCTGCTATTCAACACAGAACAAACACCAACTGTATGAACTGTGTCACAAATCCAATATTTGTTCAACTCTGTAGCGCAAATCCACCTGACAGTTTCCATTCTCTAGAATTGAGGAGTTAGTCAGTTAGCCCGAGGGACAATCACATGGAGGACACATCATGTCAAAATGGACCTCCACTCTTTTCAATCAGCAAGTTACTTCTCTTTAAAAAAACAACTCTGTCACTCAACATAAATTAACAAACCGTTTGCGCTTCATGTAGCACCAGGACATATATAAAAGGTCTATCTAAAAGAGGCAACCAATGTAAACCAGAGAGGTTAAACTCAGTCAACCATGGTGCAGAGCATAGAGAGGAAATGAGAAGTAGGTGGTTGTTACTAGTAGTGAACTAGTAGTGAAAGTGGACAGATGACTTTAAAGCTATTTGACCACTGTGTTATATTGTATTCAACTGGTGTAACTCAGAATTTGATAGTCATGGAACAAGTGGTGCTGTCAAGACCACACTACGACCAAGTCATTATCAAGAGCAGAGTGTACTGAGACCAAGACCATGACTTTTAGGGACTAAGGCCAAGACCAATCCACTATATACATAGTATAAACAATGAGGCTCTATTTTACGGATCAAAAGTGAACATGTATCAACTACAAATAAGAGTAGTGCAGAAAAATATTACAAACTCAATATATGAGTTTCAGTAAGCTCACTTTGCATTTTATGAATTAATAAAAATAAACAATTAGAATTAATATAAATCTTGAAGAGAACTAGAACACTATAGGGAACAAAGACTTCTAAGAAAATCAAGAATGTTTGAAGATATCAGAATACTCCATGTCTTTCCTTGTTATTCATAGTGACAAAACCATGTTCCAGAAGACTTTCTGATTCTGAAACGTACTGGTCCTTAAAAGTAGTGGTTTTATCGGGCTTGTCACATGCTGTTTTGTGCCTATTATGAAATTTAATAGAGGAACACAAGTCCAAAGGTCACCAAGTTATATATTTTCTTTTAACTCCGCACAACCATATCATAACAAAAAAAATGTTAATAGCAATTTATACGGCAATTAAAAGTGTACATGCCTCATGGTCCAGGTACTAAATAGTGTCAACTAAAGGTGGGTCATATGACAGTGATCGTAATCTAAGAGATGTTCATAGTTTACTTTTTAAGCAAAGTATAGAGAGTATGACATATTACTGCATTTAGTCTACTATCATAACATTAACAAACCAACAGAATGAGCACTTATGTTGATTAGACAAATTATATCAAGAGTCTCGTTCACGCATAACCTCATTCACATTCATTATTTGTTGAATTATAGATTTCAGGAATTCAATCAAGTTTACTGTGGCTGTAGCATGACAACACATGTCTATATTCAATGCTAATGGTTGACTGTGCTGAATATATGAAGAGCTAGGTGTACATAAATGTGAGTCTCATAAAGATACCACATCCAGACAAACTACAGATAAAACAAAAACGTTTTCTATCAAAACACAGTCTTACCATCTCAGTTATCAGTTATAATAATACTCCTCCCTTTTCCAAAAGACCTCTGTCAATTATTCATCCCACCGCTATTATCCCTGTTCCTTCCATTGACTGACAAGCTGATGAAACACTGCAGCACATATTCCAGTGGGAGGTCACAAGATCTGATGCTCCTAACTGCTACCTGTCAATACTGTGACACTGCACCTACCAAAAGAGCTGTGGAGAAATTACAATAAATGTAGGAGGTCAATTTAGTGGTGTTGCATTGGTGGTAATATTAGTAGCTGTTCAGTATTTAGCTCATTTGAACTATAATTTAGCTGAAAATAATTGACTGTAGCAAAGGTGATCATTTGGCTATGTTTGTGGGGACTGTGACCCATACTGATTTCAACAGGAAGGACTCTTGATAAGAGACATGTCTCTCATCCAGGCTGACAGGGAGGGAGAGGAGAGATTGATAGCTAATGTAGACAAGAAGGGGTGAGTAAAAGCACAGAGGGTAAAGAGGAAAAGGGGAAGCTGAGGGGCTCTCAGGCAACTCTGATGCACTGTCAGGGGAAGAAGGCTGTTAAATAATGAATGCATCTCTAAATAGAAAGACAGTACAGAGCTGCACTAACAGAGACAATGGGCAGCCAGCTCAGAAATACACTGCAACCTGTGACATGAACCATCATTTAAGAGCAAGTGTCTTCACAAATTATCATTTATAACACCATAACACAAAACACAACTTTGGTCATTGGAAATTTATACACATGGTAAATGGTATCAGTTTATCCATTTGCCCTTTTTACCATAATATCCATGCTCTTCACAAATTATCATTTATAACACCATAACACAAAACACAACTTTGGTCATTGGAAATTTAAACACATGGTAAATGGTATCAGTTTATCCATTTGCCCTTTTTACCATAATATCCAATTTCCTCAAAATGAGGCAGGTAAAGTCAATACAGTTATGATGTCAGATGGTTATGGGAGGCTAAGAAAATTGACTATAACTTCTGTGTTGCCAGATTTTTATATGACGCCGTATAACCCCTAAAAATGTCAAGGATTAGTGGACCTCAAAAAGTGCAAAATGGAGAGGTTACAGGGGAGTCAGAGTTATGACATCAGGGAGAATATTTGTTTGCTTGTTGATAAGTTCATAGTGTTCAGTGAAAAACAAGTGTGCTGTGTTTTTATATATTTTGTACATTATGTGAAGATGCATCCGAGCGGGAGCAGTAATGTTTGCTGTGAAACCCGGAAGAGTGGCTGTATAATATGCTCACATCACAATCATTTTACAACAACAAAGAAATGTACTCAACGTTGTGTATCCAGAAACTCATGTTCACATATTTACGTAACATATTCAGTGTCATCTTTTCTCTTTGGGTCCTCTGGGTATCTGGAGAGGATGTGTGACATTTGATTAATTTGTGTCAGGGTTGACACAGGTTCAATGTGTTCTGAGCAACAATATGCTGTTTTACATTATCCAAAATAACAGCATACATTTACCTGTCATACATTAAAAAAAACATGTACTTATAAACATGTACACATTCTAATCTCATGATTTCAATCATATTACTCCACACTTTGTGTATAATGTGTTGTCTGTGTTGCTTAAAAACACCAAAACAAACCCTGGCTGACACAATTTTTCTTATTGACTGTATTAAAGAAGGTTTTTAAGTAACGCTCTCAAACTTGGACTCACTAATTCAAACAGCCTTTGCGTGATGTTGTCCTGCTCTGTTACTCATGTACTCGTTTCGCAGTAATTCATTTAATATCTAACCAACAACATTACTGTTACCATCACTATTAAAATCTGAGTACAATTATAACCTAAAGAGGGGAAAAACAGCTAATCCTGTGACAAACAAAAATGCTTTTCTTAACAATTCAGTCAGTACAAATATTTAACTAAAACAGGACACATACATTCTCAATCCCCGACACTTCATGGCTGGCTGACTGCCACCAAACAGTCTACTCGCATAGGTCTGAACTGTCCTTGAACCACCATAACAAACCAATTCACACGAGTGTTACAAAGCATACTGCTCCACCCTGACTGTACATCCCAGTAGGCAAACAAACACTGCCTGCTTTCGATCCTTTCGTTCTGGACTGGCATGCATGCAGACCATTGACGTGCATGGTTTTCTCCTTACCCTTGCGTTTGTAGAACCACAGCATACAGCTTCGGAACACAGACATGGGAGTGGGCATGGAGGAGGTGTGTGGGGTGGGGGGCCCATGGACTGTGGATGGTGACCCTCAAGAACGAGGTAAATGGCAGGTGCTGGTGGTGAAGTGTGAGGGGTGTTGTCAAAATAGAAACCAGTGAACAGATGGGACAGATGAAAGAAAGGTGGAAGCGATTACTTTAAGACCTGGTGGCGTGATGGAGTAAAAAGAGGATGTCTGTGGTGTGCTGGACTGGACCCAGTCAAAAAGGAGGGAAGGGCTGGCAGGACGGGAGGGGGCGATGCTGTAGCTTGGAGCCAATCCTGTCCCTACAGAGTGACTGGTTGTCAGAGAGTGAGCGGTGTGAGCGATGAACCAAAGGATGAACTGAAGAAGCAACAAGAAGAGACCTGAGCTCAGCTTCCAGCTCAGCAGTATTTCCCTTATTATTCCCAAGGCTTGACTGCACACAAGCAGCAATATTCCTCCTCAGCCACAGACAAGAGTAAAAAAAAAAAAAGCCTTACTTGCTTGTTCTGTTCTAGAGGAATCTGTCTAGCTTGCAGTGGAACAAATCTTGTTTATCAATAGAAAGACATGTCAGTCCAACTTCTCTGAGCTTGGAGTGGTTCCATGGGATGAAAGAAAAGCCGAGAATGCGCACCGCATGCTTTGACATTGTGTAAATGCCTGTGTGCATGTTTCCTGCTGTTCGAGCAGACCAATCCAAGTCTTTAAAGGTGGGGAAGGAAAAAAGCATGAGAGTGAGTGAGTGAGTGTGTGAGAGAGGGAGAGAGAGCCAAAGCGAGAGAGAGAGAGAGAGAGAGAGAGAGAGAGAGTGCTGAGAGGGATGGATTCAAAGAGATCACAGAGAATCAAAGCCAGTGACGACAACACGGAAGAGGGGTGTGGAATAAAGAGAATCAAAGCCTGTGATGACAACACGGAAGAGGAGTGTGGAATAAAGGGAGCAAAATTAAAAGGGGAACACCTAACCTTGGAAATGGAAAGTCTTCTGGTCCACAGTGATGGTGAATGTGCTGTCGTCCTCGTCATCAATGCCGATCACAGCTCCCTAGAGAGAGAGAAGAGGGAGGGAGAGAGAGAGAGAGTACACGTCATACTCCACTTTTCATTTCTGTCCTCATGCGGTCCACATTTTCCTGCAGCCTCCTGAATGAGTCTCCTTTGTAAATTACCCATGATCCATCTCAGCACCTCTCTTTCTCTCCTTCAAAAGCATCATATCCTTTTGTCACATCACTTTCTCAGAATCCATTTGTTTCCTGCTCACACACACATATACAAGTGCAGCATTATGGACCATGGCCAGAGAAGAAAGGGAGAAGGAGGAGGAGAAGGGCAGGGAAGGGTGGAGGGAGACAGACACAAGGGACCAGCAGCTCACAGCCAACTGCATAGAAATGGCCTGCTGGCTGGCCGGGGCACTTGCTCCTAGCAACAGAAACAGGGTGTGTGACTCAGAGCTTACTTTTACACCCAAACCTACAAATAATAAAAATCCCATGACATCACCACATGGGCTGGATTCTCTACGGCTGCATACTGGCAAGAATCATATCCCAATACAGGGGTGATGATGATACCCATGATGATAGCCATATGCAATATGTAATAAGCCTTCTGCCATCTAGTGGTTGGAGGCTTAAATACAAAGCAAAATCAATGTAAAAAATCCAGTCAAGAATTGTGCCATGAAACATCGCAATATGTTTGTGTATCAATACTTTCTGCATGGTATATTCAATAATATACAGATGTCTATACAAGATATTGTTTAAAAGATGTGCAAATTCCCAGTAGTACAGAAACTGCAGCAGTGAGCAGGATTCAGTGTCACATGACCTCTCGCTAGCAACCTCCTTGTCACACAAGGTTAGGCTAATTGTGTTAGGCTAATTGTGAGAAAATATGGGAGACACCAGCCCCCGCAGCTAAGTTTTTGAATTGTTTTATTATTTGCTCTTGTTGTATGCTGCACAGTTTACATTCTTCTACACTGTAGTTCAACTATACGTCTATGAATTTTTACCTGAATGTTAAAATTGAAAGAAAATAAGAGTTGTTTTCCTTAAACAACTAAAACAAAACAAAGTAACAGTTAGCAGTGAGTATGACTTCATTAAAACATTCTCAACCAAGCATACAATTAAAAAATTTAGTTTAACAATTTTTTTCTTCTGTTGAGTAATCCATGTCAAAAAGATCCAAACAGGCATATTAAAAGTTGTAAAACAACACAAGGCAAGTGGAAGGGAAGCAAATACATTCAACAATCACTGCCAGCTTTCACCTCCATAATGCATATCCATTTGGCATACCATCTGTAGTACATTACAGTGTATCACAATCATTGAGCCCAAACGAAAACCTTTGACCAATGATAACGTGACCATAGATAACAACAGATCCTCTTTTCAGATACTTTCAGGGACATACTTCCTCCCTCAATGAGATCAGGATGCTCAACAAAAGTTGTGAGGTGGTAAACAAAAATGTGGCTTTCACCTTTCACTGTACCTGTTAAATCTCAAGAGAAACTCATGTCACTCTTATGGAATGCCATGAGTGCATACACTTCAGAGTTTTCCTGTTTAAATGATTATAGCATGCACAGGTACAGATACAACTGACATGACTTGACATGTAAATGTGCCTTAACTGGCTCTAAGGACCTTAAAATAAGGCACTCATTCTTAATTTCATGAGAAGGGTTTCATCAGCGCTGTTGAGCAATTCACTGTTAGAATAAAAACGAACCAGAGAAGCGCTCAAATCCTAAAAGCAGACACAACTGCAACAAAACACTGACTTGCCACACAAATACCTCAGCAGAGAAAGAGAAGTGATATTTTTGAGTACTTTGCAGTTCCCTAAAAACTGCAAAAGCTAGATCAATTGTTTCCCTTTTGTTCCATTTGCTGTAGACTCAAGAGACAAGTTGTACATTTCAGCTCTTTGAGCTTTCCTGGTAATTTCATCTACAATGTTTGGTTGCCTAACCCTTGACTGCAATAAGTGCGATTCTGGACATTCACCACAACCTCTTTCATTTCTAGTTAGTGTTGGTCTCACTTGAGCCTCCTCTTCAGGGGGTGAAATGCTGTATTATGTTTTCTTGGCCCATCTAAAGCCTTTAGTTACTGACAGTGTAAGCAGTAACCCTGAATGTTTCCATTTAAACTGGCAGAAACAAATATTTCTGTGGATATCTAAATTCCTTCTGCTGCTTACATCATCAACAAATATTAGTGAGCTAACTCCAGAAGTAGCCATGACACCAATTTCCCATTGCTTACCAGTGGAGGCTAGTGTTCTTGATCACAAGCAGATCATGGGGTCTTTGCATCACTTGTGTGCTTTTACGAATCATCTCTATATTTGTTTGGAAATTCCATTCTGGCCTTCTGATTCTTACTGCATCCCAGAGTCTGGCCTCTATGTTCTTGTGAACGATGATGCCTTTACCCTTGCTTTGAGGGGGTTTGAGATGAGGTCACAGACTGTAATTTTGAGGTTTTTCCAGTCTCACGATATTTGTAATCATCATGTGCTGATGTTGTTGTCGTCTGTTTACCTGTTTGTTGCTTATTACAGCAGTGGTGTTCTATTTTAAGAACATTTTAAATTGTTGAGTGGGTACCTGTGGATACCTAGGTTTTCACATTTTTCAATATTTTTCTGATATTTTATGGACCAAACAAGTACTTCATTAATCGAGAAAATAATCGAAAGATTTAACAATTTATGAAAATAATATGAAAATCGCTGTATGAGATACCAGAAAGGTAAAAATTAAAAATACAAAAATCTTAAATGCACAGACTGTAAAAATGAAATTAAAATCAGCATGTTGTGGGCTTCTCATTTACTCTTTATGGGAGAATATTTGTTACGCAGTCAGATAATTACGTCTTTGATATAGCTTGGTGGTAAATGCATTAGCACAAATGTGTTGTGTGTAAATTAGGACTCTTGTCTTATATTCATCTATTTATCTTATAACTTTAAGTCTATTGTATACAGTGCTGAAACAATTACTTGATTCATTGATTATTAATCGATTACTAAAGGAATCGTCAACTATTTTGATAATCGATTTATCAGTTTGAGGGTTTTTTTCATTATTAAAACAAGTTCCTCAAGTTTTTCAGCTTCTAAAATGTGAATATTTTCTGGTTTCTTTGTTCCATATCACAAAGAAGTCATGAAAATGTAATCATTTTGGTTTGTGGACAAAACAAGACATTTGAGAACATGATCATGTCAGGGTTTGGGAAACACTGATCAATATTTTTCAAAATGTTCTCACATTTTATGGTTCAAAGAAATAATTTAAATAATTGTTAGTTACAGCTCTAATTGAATACAACAAAAATTGTGTTGTTTTGCCTTTCTGAGCCATTGTTCTTTAGGTCAGATCATCTGACCTCATTCATATTTCCTTTATTTTTTCATGTATGTAAAACCGATAGCTTTAAGAGTCATTAGGAATCTGAAATAGGACAACTGCTGCCACCTAGTGGACAATGCACATCTGAACACATATTCCTTACATTAGTTTAGCTAAACCAGTGCAGCAAAAGAGCTGTAAACATGGCTGCAGATTACAGTTCCATTACTGAATGTATTCTTCCTGCAAATGATTAAAGCTACACCATACAGCCTATAGACAAACCTATAGGTTCTCAAGACTGCATTGTTAAAGTAAATCTCATCAGAAAGTCATTCAAGGGGTGTGTTGTACTGCTCACTGAGAAACACTGTGTAGAACAGTAATCCAATTATCTGGCAAAGTAGGCAAGAGACTGAGCCAAACATGCAGACAATGCACCTCATTTATCATATGTAAGCATTAGGACAGCCCAAGGATTTGAAAATCTTACCCTGAGTCGTACACAGCCTCTTCTGGACCCTCGCATCATTTTGTCCTTCGACTGTGAACCAACAACAAAACAAGTAGTGAGTACAGAGTAGAGGAAAGGTAAACTGTACTTACTCAAAGTTTTGCAAAAACCTGTACAAGGAAGTGAATAAGGATGTTATTCTTTGGCTGACGATAGTTTGACAAAACACAGAAAAGTATTAACTGTTGAACTCCCATTTAGCTGCTTCAGTTTAAGTCATGCTAAAGCTGTTTTCACTCATTAATACAGCAAATGTGGGCCTAGCAGATGTTGCGATTCATATATAAGGAAAGATGTCAGGCTGATCCGCATGGAATGGACACACTCCCTTTAACCCACTGTGCATCCTCTGGAGTTTCTCCTGCTGCTTTCTCACAAGAGCTCATTCGATCATTTACCTCAGAATATCAGATTGATCTAAACCAGTGATTGTACCTAATTGGTTCCTAGTAATTACATTCCAAGTTGTAATATTCTTTCCTGCCTTTAAAGAGAAACAAAATGTTTTGGCAATGAAAGATTACAATACAGGACTCTTGAATTAACCTGTGTGTAAAGCAGCAAACCCTTTACATTGAAAAGCTAAAACCTTGTTATTCATGTTGCGTTTTAGCACAAACCCAGAGACTAAATGAAACTGATCCTAGACTTGCATTCATTTATACACATTGATCGGTTTTTGGCCACTAAGTTGGTGTTCAGTTGGGATCCTTAATGTTGTATTGGTGCCTTTATTTCCCTCACCAATTACTGTTATAAATAAAGCCAATTACTTCAGGCATTGTTGAGGATAGTATCTGCTAAGCTGAATATACTTTACTGTGGATTTAATTACGAACAAGTGACTACAGCACACGTAAACAAAAAGAGAGATGCTCGGTGAACTCAGATAACTTTGCTTATCTTCGGCACAACTTATTTGTGTTAACAGTAACTGTCTCTTGACTGCTCTACTATCGACTTTACTTATCAGAGCAACGATTAAATGAACCAAAATCCAAACTCTTATGTGAGGTCTTGCTAGCTTTTCAGCTAGCATTCCAATAACCGACCGGGTATTAATGACAGCTAGATAACAAATGTAGCCTCGACGACGTCGAGAATCACACCTACCTTATATTTAATGTCGTGAACTATACGCCACAATATATGTGTCATTTATTGCTTTTAGCTTAGCAAGCTAACATTCGCGGAAGTAAAGGGCGAACTGTAAGACTCGATTGGCTGATTGCCGTGAAAGGAGCATTGCTATTCGTTATCGGTCATATCCGTCACCAAGAAAGCCCGCCTCATTTTGCCAGCTGAGACTCCCAACTCCTGACAAACACAAGGCCTTGCTCCCACTCGGATTTGACAAGCAGCGGCAACTTAGACCTTCTGTAACCGCCTGAGCGGGCCATTCCGCGGCTGAAAACCGAGGAAATTCACGTACCGTGTAGTATGAGAGCAAGCCGGCATTATAGTCCAAAACAAACCAACGGTACTGCCACCCTTTCATGACGTTAGTCCACTTGCTGAGCGGCCCCTCCATGATGGACGCCATCTTTACAATTGGCTACGGTTTGGGAGGAGTCGGAAATTGTGTCACAGCCCCGGTGCTGCTGCTGCTGATGATGATGATGAAGAGGCGGATGAAAGGATGACTGTCTGGCTTCCACAATATCAAATGAACAATGTATAATTTATGATAGAACCACATCCATAAAACCACATTTATTTTACACATTTATTCATAGCCTTTTACAAGAGAATGGGGCAGTTTATTAATGTATCTGATGCAAAACACAAGAAACTTTACTTGTCACATTGTTTGACATTTTTTGGATGACCCTCTGGTCCTATTCATGAACAACAACAATACTAATACTATTAATAATATCATCAATAATAATAATAATAACTCCTTTAATTACAATGAGGTCCTCACACTTAGTGTGTTTTGACCCTGAATGGACCCCTTGCACACCCACATGCATGTCAGGGTGTGAAGGGACAGCAATAAAATGTTAGTCCCATAATGGGTAAATTAACTGTTTACAAATTTACAATGGCCACTGCATGGCCCTAGAGAGAGACCACCAATAATTTGTTATGTCTGAGTCTAGCAAATGTAGATCACACCCTTAAACCATCATGTTAATGAGACGTATGTTACAGTCGGTGGCACCTTTATCATTGTGGACCGGATGGCCCTAAAAAGAAGGTGAAAAAGAATAGACAGGGCGGAGGCCTGCTGCTTTTGATGTGCACAAGTTTGGCAAGTTTTCATGTATGGCAAGGTTCTCACATGGAGGAAGTGAAAGAAAAAGAATAAAAAGGGCAGATTCAATAGGGCACCACTCTTGAGCCCTTATTATTAATGATAATAATAATAATGATAATACAATTATTATTATTAATTGGGTGTATGTACCAATGTTCATCAAATTACTTAATTTGAAAATGTAGCATAATGTATTGCAACTCAGCACACCTAAATAATAAGCAGCTCAGTTAATATATAATTATTTAAATTACATTTCAATCCAGGAAATATTTATAATTTCAATTTTATTTATACCTGATTTAAAGACAACTCCCATTCATTTTAGATGTGTAAGCATTTTGTTGACTCCTCACCAACAAACTCTACAAAGTGAAAGGCCGATGTGGTAACTGTGCTGTCAGAAGTCAAAACACATGAGTATTCATGAAATGGATTAAAGCAGCTCAACAACTAAAATCAAAACAGTATTCATCAATATCTTTATTATTTACAATAGGCTTAACACTGATAAGCAGAACTTCACAGTAATATAACGTGAGCTTTAAATTAAAAAACAAAAACACAAAATATATATTTTGTAGGATAAAAAATTTACGTTAACATCTCTGCCATTTGCATCCCTGTTTAGATTCACATCTTCCAATATGGTGTGTGTGTGTGTGTGGATTTACATTGCACTTGTAGAACTGAAGAAGTGGCCTTTGGTATAATGATGTGTACACACGCTCTCCAGAGCTGCTCTCCAAAACAGGGAGACAGAAGAAGGGGGAGGGGGGGGGACAAATATACAGAAGAATAAACACAGGCAACTTAAAGACAATGTAGACGATTTATCATAAAAATGAGCAGAAAGGTGGTCAGTTGAGATATTAAACAGCACTGGTTAAGATAACAGATATGAGGAGGAAAAGCATTGGTACTCAATTAATTCATTGATGCTGTGGTGGTCAATGACAGGAAAAAATGTTTTTTTTGTTTTTGTTTTTTGGAAACCTGTTCCACAGACATGCATTAAAATCAATAAAAACCTAACAGGCAAACAGACCAGAATGGTGTAAGGCAATTATAAAGACAAATGTTTCAGACACATTTTATGAGCAGCAGGTTCATTTGTTTAACCAAATAGGTGTGGCTGCATTAACAGTGTTTATGGCCACCAATAAATGTCCAAAGTAAATGACTTTGTAACTACAGAATCTAAAAGAAAATATATAGATTTTTTAACTGACTGTTAACCACCAAATAACAGGAGGGCATGATGTAGTGATAATCTCATGGCAAAAAAAAAGAAATAGCATAGTTTTGATCATTGCCATACTGTGATTTCTTGCAGTGATGATGTCTGTACATATTTATCCACATTCCACACAAAGGCACAATAAACATTAAAATAAAAAAAAAAAAGGTTGGCCATGTTATTTATAATGCACAGTGAGTATCAAAATGAATCATAGGTGTCTCAAAGTGTCCTGATAGACAAGAAACAAGATATTCCGGACAGTAACATGAAACGAGAAGTTTTACTTGAAAAAGTTAGTGCCTTTAAAAGACAGTATTATTGAATAGATTTTGTAATATTTAGATGCAAACACGTCAATGAACTAATGTGTCTTATCCAGTGTAAAGATGTGAGCCACAGAAACAAAAGGGAAAAAAAATACATTTGTGGTTTTGTGTGCACTGTACACAGTTTTGTTTGTGCTCAAAAAACAGAGCAGTTGTTTCTGGACATTAGCATTATTGGGCCAAGAAAAGGTATTACATAATAAATAAATCCCACTTTAGGAGATTAAAGAGTCATGCAGATGAACATTCGGCTGGGTTCAGAACTGAAGAATAATACATTCATAAAGCAGATGCTCAGGTCTGGGTGGATTGGCCTCAGTCTTGCACATCAAAAACATTGCTCCTTATGCTGTGACCACACATAAATCTTGTTTCCTGGATATGAAATAAATCAAATATTTACACTCTTTTCTCAAAATAGGTCTGTGCTTTTAATAAAAAAAAAAGAAAAGAATAATTTAAAATTCAAGTTCATACATAACATTCTAAAAAGCATTTTTCTTTGAACCAAATAATGTACAAATCGCTCATGTGCTGAAGACATACTGCAGTTTTGCTTGCTGAGAGATCAGTACTGTGTGATTAGTGTAAAGTAGGTCTCTGCATTATCATAGTGTTCATACGTTGAAGGATTTGAGGCACTGCGGCCATGACAAGGCTACAGGGAATCCAACAATGTCCATACTCAGAAGGACACATATAGAAACACTGTCCCAGTTCACCTGCTCATGTGTGACTCTGTGCTCTCCCTCTCCATGCTCCACACTGTTATGCTCCATCATACATGAATGAAATGTAATGTGCAAGGATACCAGGATAGAGACGTTATAATGCTTTAGGGGGCTGGGGAGCCCCCATCTATGTGGCACTGTGTTAAGGTGTAAGCATCAGTCATGTCACTGGAGCAAAGTCAAATGCTGTGCATATGATGAAATACCCCCTACATTCAGTCATTTAAGCTTCAGTATTGTGGGGGGGAGACAAAAATACCTTTATATGCCTTTATATACACTTTCTTCTTGTTTTAAATTTGATAAGCCTGTATTTGATACTACTGAAACATAAACTTAAAATTCCACTTGCTACACGCTTGTCAAAAGAACACAATGGTATTTCAATTATACAAATGATCCCTTCAATGGTTGTCAGTGGTCTCACTTTTGTTTTGGGAATGTCACTGTCACTAAATGGCTGATTACTCTTAAGATTATCCTCAAAAAAAACAAGACTGTCATCACAAAAATAAGCAGTTTTTGGGAGGTGTGTATACTTTCATAACAACTGTTTCGCTACTGAAAATTACCGACCAATCAATGAAATAAAATCCAAATGATAAAAAAAACTAAAAAACAACACATATGCACAGGAATACAAATGTCAAATCGTGACCCTAAATGGCTTTAAATATTGGCAAATGGTCATCGAATTTCCCAGATGCTGAGCAAAACACTCATGATTCACATACTAGTGAAACACAGCTTGAGCTGAAGCAAACAGGACAAACAGTTGTGTTGTATTCTCAGTAAGGCTGGGAACAACCGCTATCATTCTCGCTCAGTAATGCAACGGACTGACAGAAAAGCAGAAGGAGCTTTAACTATTCTCCAGACTGGCTACACACAGCTGATACACTCGACATTCACTTAACAGGGAGGCCATTATCATCATGACCATCGTGTCCAAACATCTCATGGTGCGACTTAAACCACATTTAGTTCAGTATAAACATTTTTTCAATATGTACAAGTCAGAGCAAAGTTAGTGTCCACACTGGCATTTTATGAAACAGTTGTTTGTAAACAATAAAAGATTACATTTTGTAGAGATTTCTCTGAGGTACATAGAGAGATTCAGAGATTTAGAGATTTTTGTCCCACAAAAAGCTGTTGATAAAACCAGAAACATAAAAAGGCGATCTGATGTGTGTTCATGGCTGCCAGTTGTTGCTGTTGTCACAGTGGCTACCTCTGCACTACATCACTAATCTCTTTAATACAGCTGTGCAGGTTGTCCAGTACAGTGTTGGGCCCCACACTGCTCAGTCCTCCCCCTGAAGACGAAGCCCTTAGTTCTTGCAGGCTGAGCTCTAGCTTTCCCACTGCCTCTCGAAAGGCAAACTTGTTCCTCATCTGTGGGATGCAGTCCACGTAACCTGAGCAGTAGTCTAGCAGCTGGTGGCCAGCGTCCAGCACCTGGCTGCTGGATGGGCTTTCGGAGCTGGCTTGGAGGACGCTGCTCAGGCACTCCAGCAGGGCCTCACGGCTGACCCGCTCCAGGGGAACCCTCTCTGCCTGCTGCCTGATTCGCCGCAGTGCCACTTTGGAACCGGCTGACTGTGCCGCTTGCGAGGCAGTGGGGGTGGCTCCATTGGCCATTTTGGTTGGCGTTGTGTTGGTGATGGCAGAAGAAGACGCAGGAGGCACTTGTGGTGGTGGCACAGACGGTCTGCCCGTCGTTGCTCCCCCTGACGTTCGCCTTGACCTGTGACCTTTTAATGTGTCTCCATTCACCTCCACAGGTGCACCTCCTAACTGCTCCTCACCGTCACCGCTGTAGGAGTGTTGCAGGCCGCGCAGAGTGGGAGGCGGTGGAGGAGCACACTTGGGTTTTACAAGACGCGGCCTGTCCCGGTCTGCTTGGTGCTCAGACAGCAGTTTGAAGCGATTCCCCTGAGAGTCAAGCCCGACTAAGTGCACGTCAGCTGGGCTGTGCTTCAGCGTGGGGGAGATCAGGACTGGAACTTTGTGGTTGTGGGTTGGTGCACCCGGTGCAGCTGAGGAAGTGGTAGATGTGGAGCTCTTTAAGGGAGATGACCAACTCTGTTGCCTTTCCAGTCCTCCCCCACTCTCTTCTTTACCCTCCTTGACTCGGGAGAGAGTGTCTGATTCCCCAACCTCCCCCCCAACTCCTGGTGCCCTCATCCCTGCAGCAGCGCCCCGGGGTAGTAGCTTGGCTTTGGGCCTTTCCCTGATTTGTGCCGTCCCCTCGTCCATCCTCCTCAGCAGAGATTCAGAGGGCTGTGCCGCCCCATTCTCTGGCTGGGAAGTTGTGGAGGCAGTTCTCTCCAGAGGAGTTTTTGCACTGCGGTTCCTGGGTAAAGTTAGAGCCATGCGCTCCAGGTCTGGCAGTCCAGATGACATAGAGGAGGTAGAATTGGACCTAGGGAAGGGTTTGGGCCCTCCAACTATACTCCCACCCTCGTCTGAAGAGGGTGTCTTTCCTGTCCGTAGCCCCAGGGTCTTTTTGATGAGTCGTGGGGTAAAAAAGCCAGCCAACCCTCCCCAGGTGCTACTGCTCGTCACCTGTGAACTAAGGCCTCCGCTTGAGGGTTTCTGCCCGAAAGCCGCCCCACAGCACCTCGACTGGGTCTGGGCGGGTTCCCCTTGGGAGTGGGAAGGAGAGGCAGAAAAGCCTCCTAAACTGTCTGACTGAGGCAAAGGAGGAGGAGCACTGAAATCAGCAGTGGGTTCATACTTCTTGTGAGGCTGTGTTTCCATCTCCCGGAAAGAACTACTCCTCTTGGGTGGTGTTGGAAGGCTCTGTTGGAGCTGGGAGGAGGAAGAAGAGGAGGAAGATTTCTTTTTTATGAAGGAGCTAAAGAAGCTAGTCTTGCGGTCTCTTGTAAACGTGCCCATATCCTGTGTATCCTCTAAAAGGCTGCCGGGAGATTTATCTCGTGGCTGCTGTTTTCTGGGCAAAGCTGGGGAGCCACCTGATCGTCCATCGCCTCCCAGCAATGAAGCCCAGCCTGGCAAGAGATGAGAGAAACCGATTAAAACGATAAATAGAAGCTTAGCTCAACACAACGAGAACACACAAAAAAAAAAGAAAAAAAAAAAAGGTTGAAACAGTTTCCCGCGGCTGCCTTAGACGGCAGTATGCTGTTAAATAATAAAATGGACTATCCTCTTTCTCTGTAAAAGCTGCTCTTTCCTCCTTAGGGATTGAAGAGTGAGGAAAAAGCATTTAAGTGAAGGATATAGAAGATTTGTATTTAATGATTTACGTTCAAGTTCCTCTTATAAAAGATGGTAGGATGAATATACCTCTGGGACCTCATGATTACATGAGCCAAACAGAGACTGCCTAATCCCTAATATTATCTAACCTGCTATTTAACTTAGCTCATAGAAAATTGATCGTTACAAGCCTTCTGCTTTTTAATAAATAAATTATTTGATAAAATTCACCAAACAGATAATGACTTGAGGGAAATGAAGAGGAAAAACTCATCATATTATATCATGGTTAATACAGAGGAAAGCAAGTCAATACACATAGAATATATTTTACTCTAATTCCCATCATCCATTATATGCATTTAAAAACAAATGTGCATAAATAAATATTCAGAATAAATTTCTGCATTTCTGTAGCACCGTTATCCTTCACTCATGCACTCACTCACTGATGAGAAATAGTTAATTTGTCTCATGACAATTTCAGTGTTGTAAGCCGTGTGAAACGTTATGCATGAATGTCTTTACTTCATTATTGGAGTTGTTTAATTGATAATCAATAAATAAATGGGCAAAATGAAAGTAAATTAACCAAGACAAAGGACAGGGTCCTTAACATAAATATACAAATACCAAAAAGCCTTTAAAAACAAACAAACAAACAAACAAATGTTTATTTTCAACACTGAACAAATAAATATGTAATAAGTTAAACACAAAACGACAAACGGACAATAAAATTGGAATTTAATATTAGGGTTAGCAAATATTAATACAGAAGAGTACAAGAAATAAATGATTACTAATGTTAATACAACATCACATAAAATGACTGAAAGCAGAGTTGAATGACAGATTGTTGACTCTTTGATCAGCTAAATATGTTCTTTGGGGATTTGTTCATAGTTTAGGTTTGGCACTATTGTTTAGCAAATGTTTTAATTGGTGTTGAATGACAAGGACACGGGCACTTTAATTTTAAGGATGAATTACTCAAAACTTCATAAAACTAAATACAAGTCAAATCATTTGTAGGGACTTGTCAGGCTGTGCTTGAAGAACTGCTGTCAGATTGACTGGCGGTCATTTGGTGAGGAATATCATTGCTCTTCTCTTTAGGCGGCGGGCTTGGCGGCGTTGCAGATCATTCTCTGAGTTGGCTTTCTTTTGGATACCTGCAGACTTATAATGTGATGCACGTGACTGGTTGGTAGTGAGGCCGGGAAGCCTGGCTGTACCTGAGTGGCTGTGTGTGCCATGGTCAGTGCGCCCATCCAGTCCGCCCTCTATGTTTTCCTTGTTTTCCGTGTGCTTGTGGAGTGTGCGAGATTTGGAAGGCAGCAGGGGCATGTCCTGACTGAAGGAGTGCAGTGGTCCAAAGTGACCAGAGGAGGCCGTCTTACAAAGCTCCTCTGCCACCTCTGCAATGCAAAAAGATGAAATCACTCAGCTGAGATCCACATTTACAACAAATTAACCAAAAGTGAAGTAAATAAGAATCCACTCTTGTGAACATCTCCCCCATGACGATTTTGTATTCTTAAAAAAAAGTGTCGGTACTGTGACCCAAATCCAGTTTACGTGATAAGAGTAGCAGCTTTAGGAGCTAAATGAGACAAAGTGTTTAGCTTTTCATAATCATGGCAATCAAACTAAATGAACTGAGAACAAGCTATGTGTGTTACAATACCTTCAGAGATACTGGAGTCATGGAACATTGTTTCAAATGCTTGGTGGATTTCTGCAAATGAAGGTCGGTCTAATGGGCTCCACTGCCAGCCTGGTAGAGAGAAATTATTATAAAGCAAGTGCTGACTCGAAACAGAGATTTTAAAGTGATCCAGGTTAAATACATTAATTTCACAGAGATTTTAAAAATTAATAAGAAAAAAACAAAAAATCAAGATTGTAAATGGATAAAAATATTAATGTCCTCCCACAAGTAGGTCAAACAGCTACTACTTACATGCTCTCATGAGTTCATAGACCTTGGGTGGACATCCCTCAGGCTGTTCCATACGATATCCTTTCTCCAGGAGGTCATAGACCTGAGACAGATCAATGCCAGGGTATGGAGACATGCCATATGTAGCAATTTCCCACAGCAGGACCCCAAACGCTGTACAAAAGAAAATGTCAGTGGATCAAAAGTTAGTTCAGTGGAAATGGAGTACAAAAGAAGAAGCAAAGCTTAGCATGGTCGTATTCACATGTATCACTCACCCCACACATCAGACTTGATGGAGAAGGTGTTGTAAGCAAGACTCTCGGGTGCAGTCCATTTGATGGGGAACTTGGCCCCAGCATGTGCAGTGTAGGTGTCACCAGTCATCAACCTGCTCAAGCCAAAGTCTGCAACCTTCACAACATGATTCTCCCCGACCAGGCAGTTCCTTGCAGCAAGATCCCTACAGGGTGAGGTAACACGAGAAAAGTCTTTCACATGTGTGGACTAATACAGGAATAACTAACTGGACACTATTAAATTCTTACAACAACACATACTTGGATGGACTCATCCCTTACCTGTGGATGAAGTTCTTTTTTTCCAGGTATTCCATGGCAGAAGAGATTTGTGTTGCCATGTAGAGCAACACAACAGCGTTCACCTCCTCTTTATCACACTCTCTCAAGTAGTCCAGTAGGTTACCATGCGGCATGTACTCCGTCACAATATAAAAGGGAGGCTCCAAGGTACACACACCTATGTAGACCACAGATGGAAATGATGCAACATTTGAACGTGTTTTTCAAAGACAGCAATAACGCAATGTTGATTAAAGGTAGGCTCTATGGGGCAGCATTTAATTCATGCTTAAAATAAACAACTGACCTAATAGCTGAACAAGGTTTGGATGTTTGACCTCCTTCATAACTGATGCCTCTTTTAGAAATTCTTCAATTTCCATGGTGTCCTCCTGTTATTGTAGAAAGGCAAAGACATACAATTAAAACAAAGATTTTACAAAGAGAGACGCTGTAAGATTTAGAGAAAAAAGTGCCATTCATTATTAATAGTGATAACCATGTGCAATGCCAAAGTGCACCTGCAGATGGCAATCTATATCCATCGTTTTGGCCATGCCCTATCATTTAAAACTTCAAAGATGTTGTGAAAATATCCACCAAAACAGGATATTATTCTATCTTACATTTTCACAGTGAAGTTCAAAAAAAGAAAAATCAAAAGATAACTTCAAAGGTCTACTAACCTTAAGCGTTTTGACAGCCACTGTGAGGTTGTACTTTTTCCACACTCCCACATACACCTCCCCGTACTGCCCCCCTCCCAGCTTGTGCTTCATGGTGATGTCTGTGCGCTCCATTTCCCACTTGTCATGGATGGGAGACACACCATACACTGTGGGCTTGTTACATTTGGGCGCTGGGTAGTGCAATGTGGTGACCAGGCCATCGGCTACTGTGGAGTGGTGGTGGACCAGCTCAGCGAGGGTGGCAAAACGGCTCTCGGATGTAACATAGACCTGAGGGGGGAGGAACAAAGACAGAAGAAAGGATGAACCTTGTTATGTCCAAACACCAACAGCTACACAGAAAAAAACTCTACATATCTACTTCAACATTTCAAACATGACAGAATTTGAACTAATCGTAAACTGTTGGTGGCTCTACCTTTCCATCAGAGGCTGTATTGATCCGGTAGTGGTAGACCCTCCCTTCATACCGCAGAGAAATGGACAGCTGTCCGGGGCTGCTCTCGCTTTCCCGGACCAGAAAACTCCCATTGATTAGAGAAGAGAGCAGGTACTCTGCAGCACTACGAGAAACGGGCCCATGGTACCAGCTATGCTTCTCCAGACTGTTGACTGGTGTGATGTAGTTGGAGGGCACCCAGCCCTGGCCGTTCTTAGAGCGCACTTCACTCCATTCCCTATTCTGGTTGTAGCCAAGCACACGCAGCTTCTCACCTGGACACAGGAGGGGAAATTTGTAAGATTGGATAAAACGGTAGTGGAATGTCCCAGTGGCTATGATCCCAGCCTGGCTACTACCAAAATCCCCCATTGGAGGGTTTAGAAACATCTGATTCTGATAACATGATTTAGATTTTCAAGTTTCAAACAATGCTTAGAACAAACTTCCACAATGTATCTGTCTATGTCTATGACTATGTCTGTCATTATGCATTAATATCAGATCTTACGGAAGTGAGAGGAGTCATGGAAGTGACGTGCCTCTTGTTGAAAATACAGCCAAAGCTATGGAACAACGACAGGGTTAGAGGAGCGGCCTGTCTGTCATAAAAGGCTTGCCGAAAACCTGGCATGTCAGGACATGGTCTGATCTTTCTGTCTCTGACGTCAGTGCGGGAGAAATGAGGGTAGGGAGAGGCTGATGTGTTGGAGACTGGAGAAGGGAAGGATCCATCAGAACAACAAACAACAGGGAATGGAAGAGCAATCAGTCGGGATGGAAGATTGGCAAAGGGGAAAAGGGCGGAAGCGACAGAGGGTAGTGGTAACCTGGGAGTGATAAAGTTCAGTTTGCAGGGCAAGGGTAGTGTCTAACCTCTACACTGCCATTACCATCTTCCTGAGTATGAACTAAAAGTAGATTTTGACAGTGATTTACTTTGCATTACAAGGTAAATCAATGGCAGTATAGTTGCATGAATTTATTTGATTAGGCTAAAAACCCTGCCAGATGATGTAGCACTGCTCCAGAGACTAAGCACGGTTCAATCTGTGTGCCACGCATTGCAGCAACGACGCCCCCTGCATTGGAACCTCTGTTACAATGTCTCTCTTAAATGGCAGGATTGAAGACAATCAGGGTGTGGCCACAGGTCAATGTCAGTCTTAAAACTGTAAGAAAAGGCAGCTACAAAGACTTTAGTCCAATAGTCACAGATATAACATTTAACTACTACAGATCCAGTCCCCCTTACCTACAAACACATCCCCACTAACTAGACCTGCAGGTTGAGCTCATAGAACTCCACACACTATGCCAGGAATCCATAGAGCTACATTAAACAGAGATGGTTATCCACATCCAGCCCAACAAATTCACCAGTCTCCACTGTGTCTGTCCTCTGTGCCTTTAGGTTTTGTGGGAGTGGAAACACTGACTGCCTTCCTCTCTAACACTGGGAGCCATGTGTGCCTGAAGCGGGGGCTCTGGTCTGGCCAAGCCTAGCCTGGTTTGGCCTGGCATGGAGAGGAGAGACAATGATTAGCCCCAGATGAGAATGTGCTTAATCCCTCTCCGTGATCTGCCTCATCCTGCTGCACACATCCATCCACCTGTTATTATTACAGTTGAATAAATTCCATATTAAAGAGGTATCAGAGGCACGTTGGGGTGTTTCCATGTGTCACAGAAAAGACTTGGTCAGATTGGAAAAGAGCAGTGGAGCCCGGGAGTGCACATGTGGACAGGAATCTTAGATTCACTCCATGAGTCAGGGTCTAAACATCATTTCCACCCCAAGCAGCTGCCATAAACCCTTAAAACGGACGGATAATTAACAAACTGCCACGTTTAATGCTTTGGACCAGTTGGGGACATGAGTCTGGCTGTCTCTGGATAATATGAGGGTATTTTAAGCTCATTACTCAGGGGAGAGCTTGATGACGGAGTTAACTTAAGACACAATGTTTGAAAAAGTGTGAACGATGAGGAAAATGGTGAAAAGGTTTAGATATTTTTCAGAGTCCGCAGTGATGGATAACGAAGCATTTGGCTCACGGTGACGTAAAATAATTCAACTGAAGTTTAAAGAGGGGTTTTACGTGTTCTGGTGGGTGGAGAACAAAAAAAAAATTATACTGACGATGTCAATGCATGTAAGGTATGCTCTATTGACACACAACATTCCTATGGTATAACTACACTTAACTACACAAAATGTCTTTTAAGGAGGTGCCGACCTGCCAATCATTGACCATGCCCTGAGGATATTACTGATGACTCACATACGGGAATCACTATTCCCTGTTGCTACAGGTGTCAACAGTGATGATCAAGAAGGCGTGAAACATGGAAAAATCTCTCCCGGAGTAACGTCACTGCCAACCTTGCGTGATGATGCATGAAAATGGTGTGAGACTACGAGGCAGGTCTTTCCTGTCTTGTCTCATCATACCACATGACAGATGTGACAAACATCTGCGTGAAATCGGAATTTGTTGCCATGAATTCATTAATCAAGACTGTCTTTACTGATTTTAGTTCGCTGTCCCACTTTTTTAGTTTACCTTTGGTAATGCTGAGCGTGTTGTCTCCGCTGGCGACAAAGTCATAAAGTGCAACGAAGAGGTTCGGGTCGCTCTCGGCGGCTCCGAGCAGGTTCTCTTTGGAGCTCCAGCGCACCGCCTCCGTCAGTGCCGCAGAGTCCAGGCCGAATGGCCGGTGAAGAGCTTCTGGAGAAAGAGGACAAAAAATGGTCAGGAATAAAAGGCGGTAACTCATTAGACGCGTAAACGAGCAATATCATTCAAACCAGTGAGTAGTAACTGCTTAGTACAGACGAATATCAAATTGACGAACAGCACTTGTGTTGAAGGGCAGGCTGATGACAGGATTGATGCTCTTTTTAACACACCGCACAAATTTAGATTCTCATAAATGTACGGGTCCATTTCACAGGTTGTCTACCTGTGTGTCCATGATTAGTCCCTTGCGTGAGCCCTGTGTGGCGATGCTGACAGCTGCTAAGAGCTGTCCATTCTTCATCAAAACTGCTGCTTGCCTGCAGGCACCTCAAAAGCATCACTTTAACCCGTCTACTTGGTGAAGAGCACTGTTATCACTGACTGCACACACAGATGTACGGTGTGTAGCCTGAGCTATGTAAGATCTGAGGTGAGAGTGCTTTGGTATGCGT